>NC_056729.1:261892918-262142918 GCF_019279795.1 Protopterus annectens
AAGCCTTGTTAAATTTGGCATGGAGGGGGTGCTGGCATAATGGTAAAAGTGTTTATCTTTCAAATACAAGGTACAGAGTTTGAGTCTCACCTTTGAAATTGTAGGGAAACCGGAGTACCCGGAGGAAACCCACACGAATGCAAGGAGAACATGCAAACTCGAAATTGACCTGGATTACAATGGCCCATAGTGACAACAAGTTTAGTATTCACCTATGAAAAGGAGTTTTAGTGATGGATTTATGTATTTTGGGAGTAGCAAAAATGTTTTCTTCATACATGCTAGCTTAAAGGATGCTTTATCATGAAACACTTCTCCAGTACCACCTTTAGCATAGGCATGACTTTCATAAACAGAATACTAATCTAACATGTTTACCCTCTCCCCAGTTAACCTATACCCTTGATCCCCACACTGTTTGTAAGCTAGGAAAGAGCTGAAGTGCATCTTTCCATTCATTTCTAACTGTATGTTTTTGTAATACTTCAGAAAAGGCAGCTGACCTCCTTATATTTCTGTAGCATTTGCTAAGAGAGAGTAATGGAGAATGAAACAGACTTGCATATAGATCTGGATTAGAATCTCACTACCTATGAAGGAGCAGTAGTAATTTACACACCATTCAATCAACAAATAAAGTGAAACAACTGCAATGTTAAGCTTAACACAATTCCACAAAAGCATGCTGCACAAATGTTGTTTACAGTACAACTCGATTGTTGTTCCCTTAATTTGTTTCTAATTTGAGTTTCTTTACTACATATTTTAGATGCTGAAAAATTAAAACAAAAATAGCAAAAAAGTATAATGAGACTATATAATGCATTTCTGGAAAAAATGAAAAGCATATCCGAACAGCAATAGGACGAAGCTTGCAATTTTTGCAAAATATGTTATCTGGTCTGCATATTATTATTATTTCATAAACTGCAATTCATTCATATGTCTGTTATTCTTCAGTCTGTCTTATTTCAAGTAATTCAACAGTTCTTCAATATGTGTAAGGCTATAATGAAGTCTGGTAGGTATG
This sequence comes from Protopterus annectens, assembly GCF_019279795.1. Classification (NCBI taxonomy): domain Eukaryota; kingdom Metazoa; phylum Chordata; order Ceratodontiformes; family Protopteridae; genus Protopterus; species Protopterus annectens. The sequence goes on from NC_056729.1 coordinate 261,893,949, forward strand.
GGTATGGCTGATTCTTAGATAGTGACTTCTATGACGAATGTAAATTCATGGAGGGTCTTTTCCTCAAAAGAGGTTATCCGGCAGGTCTGATTTTGGACATAATTTGTGAAGTCCACAACAAGCGGGTGTCAGGTTTTTATGAGCCTATCTTAAACCCTTTCAAAACACGTGAGGACAACTGTACACTCAATCCAATAGCCAAGACGTTTCATCCTTGTAACTTCATCCTAACTTACAATGTGGATGTGAAGGCCATTATTTCTATCATACAAAAAACTGGAGTTTCATTATACAGAAGGGGTTATTCAGGGAGAACGGTATGGAATACCCCAAAATAGTTTTCAGAAGGGGTCAAAACCTCAGAAACATTCTGGAATCTAAGGCCAGGTCCCTGGAAGTAAGAGCAGGCATGTCTAAATGCAATATGTGCCGTTATTGTAAGCACATATCAGTGGGGTCGTCCTTTGTTATAAGGAAGTCTAAATATAGAATACATGGTAGGTTTAATTGTTCTAGTACAGGAGTTGTCTACATAGCTAAGTGTTCCCACTGCCCAGTCTTCTATTATATGAAAATTACAGGAGCGTATTTACGAGCATCTATACGCTATTAGGAAGGGTAAGGTGGAAAATGCTTTAGCAAAGCATGTAAAGGAAAATCTTTTACATTCATTTTCCTTTTTGGCCATCGACCAAGTTCGATCAGATGGCAGGGGAGGAGCCGATTCATTAATCCTCGAAGGGAGAGAATTGGTTTGGCAACTTAGACTGGATGCGTGCCATTATCCAGGTATCAATGACAGATTATCTATATCATGTATATTGAAACTTAAAGAGTTTAACTAGATAGTATCTATTGTACCTATTGATTTTCATTATGGCATACCTACACAAGTAAAATATAGATAGTAGTTTTAATTATAAATATACATACAATAACAAATAGGATAGTTTTTTATTTGATTGTACAGTAGCTTTCAGTAGCAGTTGTTTTGTAGTTGGTAGTAGCACCAGATGAGTGAAGTACCCAGGGGTTATTGATGGTTTATTTTCACTTTTATTTTTATTCTGATTTATTGCATTCATTGCATGATGTGACATTAAAATTCCATCATTTACATTCATTAAATTTAACAACATGCTGGCTCACCAAATAAGTAACATCTACTATTTTTATGTTTTTAATCAATCGGGTTCTTTCTCTGATTAATGTAATGTTTTTGAGGAGTTTTTATATGTATTCAATGATATTTTGTATATTCTTCTATAGATAAGATGTGCGGGTATTTAAAGGGTAGTGATCGAGTGAGGTTGTTTCCGCTTTTATTTCTCTTAGGAGTTTTCTGAGGAAGTTGGTGTATTGTAATTGACGAAAAGCTTGGAGAAGCTTAAACCTAATAAATTTTGTTAATTTTACATTTTGGCGATTTGGAGTTTTATTTTGGTGTTCTCGAGGGACGGAGGAGTTTTGTGCATCTCATCTCTTTTACAGTATTGCGGATTCTTACTTATCTTGAAGAGAAAGTAAATTTCCTAGTCCTGCAACCTGCGGACAATGGGCATGGATGGGCAGGTGTGTGCGGTGTCAGTGTCAGTCTCCTTCTCTGTGTTCCTCTGCTTGCTCGTTTCCATTTCTGCCTTTACTATCACCCCTTTCCTCCCCATTTATATGACAAAATGATTCACTACTTTGCTGTGATGCTTTAGTTTGGGCTGCTGTCTATGCCCATATTGCAGCTTTGGGGTGCTTCTTCATAAGTGTGAATATACACAACATTTGATTGACCACCTCCCTGTTTTTCTTTGCGTCATGCAAGTGCCCATAACAAGGCTGTAACAATTTCACAATTACCGATGTTATTGCAGTTGTAAAGTTTCATTATGCAGCCCTGTCTCTGGCATGGCGGTGCTATGATGAAACTCAAGCATAGCTAATTGGTCTCAGAACATGTAGGTGTAAATTCTCAGTACTATTCACCACTACAATATGGCATTATACTTCATTTGGAAGCTCCTCCCTAATACAGATCAGAAGCAAAACATATGATACTGCATACACCAGAAAAAATGAGTTATAATAATTATGAAGTTTTTCAATATTTTACTCAGTTTCTCAATAAACACTTGACAATATTAAATTGGTAAGTTTTCTTTCTCTCTCTCTCTCTCTCTCTATATATATATATATATATATATATATATATATATATATATATATATATATATATATATATATATATATACAGGTCTACTTTAGATCACTGAAATCCCATTTCATTAAAATTAATTTCACTGAGACCAAATCACCTAATTTTCAAAATACTGAAACTTCATTTGACTAAATCTCATTTCACTGAATTATAAGCTATAGACATGATGTGGGTTTCTGTTTGCCTTTAACTTGTTTGTGATAGAAAGAATTTTTGTAATTTACAGTGCTGAGTGTCAGAATACTGACAGTAATGTAGAAAGTGGTGTTGTGGTGTTTTTAAATGTGGGTATGTCTCTTTACATTTGTATGGGAAGTATCTAAAGTAAAATGGCGGATGTTTTGTGCTTTCCCAGCATTAGTTGCAGCGTGTAGAGTACTGGGAGGCAAGTAAAAGGTATATGTCCTCTTCCCTACTGTAGTGTGATTCTGGAGTTAGTATATATATATATATATATATAGTTGGGGGGTGGGGGGACACATTACCCCACGTTGGGGGTGTGGAGGGCATAGCCCCCCACTTAGTTTGGTTTTATATTGTCTGGTTTCTGTTAAGAAGATAAGTAAGTAGTTTTGAATTGTGAAAAGAGGTAGTCATTAGTGTTGTGAGTGTGTTTGTCAATGGTTTCTCATTTAGTGTTTTGAAATTCAGCATTGTAAGCTGTCGGTGAAATGAGATTCAGTGAAATGAGTTGCCAATACCGTGAAATTTAGGTGATTTGGTCTCAGTGAAATGAAAGTCAGTGAAATGGGATTTCAGTGATGTGAAGTAGACCCTTATATATATATATATATATATATATATATATATATATATATATATATATATGTTTACTATCATAAAATCACCGTTTGCATACCTCCCAGTCCTCCGATCATCAGTCATAATGTCGAAAAGGGAAATATCTGCATCTAAAAAAGATCGGATCCATAAATCCGCCGAGGACCTTATTCCGAACTACTGAATGGTGCACAAACAAATGCAACTTTCACTGATGATGAAAATGAATCTGTGACGAAGATCTGCTAGTCACAGTAAATAAAACGGAGAAATAGGGCGGTACTACAAGATGACATGATTAAAGAGCTACCGGTCGTGAAGACTGTCATTTAAATTGATTACATTGTGAAACAGGTGGATTTATTTCCGTAAAGCATATGCATAACCTGAAGAACTAAGGATATTACTTTCTGAGTGTGGAAGGGTGAGTAAAACTGATATGTGAGTAGATAGTTTAAATGTGTAATGTAAATAACAGTATATTAGCAAAAGTTATAACATATAATGTTTGTACAGCTCATTATGAGCAGTATTATGTGAATACATATTGCTGTAAGTATTAATTGTTCAAAGCAAAAAACACAGCATCAATGGGACCAGATGGTGTCCCGGGCTGCGTCCTACATGAACTCCAAGAAGAGCTAAACCCAAACATAAAACTACTGTTCAATCTTAGCCTTACTACAGGATATGTACCCAAAAAGTGGCGTACAGCAACAGTGGTCCCTCTCCACAAAGGTGGTGCTTCAACGGATCCTGGAAACTATCGCCCCATAAGCCTGACTAGCTTGGTCTGCAAAGCTATGGAAAGGATCATCATGGACCTCATAAATAAAGATATTGGGGACCTACAGACACTGGATCCTACCCAGTTTGGCTTTGTTAAGGGCAGATCCTGCCTCTTAAACCTGGTCGATTTCTTTGAAACAGTCACCAAGGCCATTGAGGGGAAGGTGGTCCACGCAGCCTACCTGGATCTTAAAAGCCTTGATACAATACCCCACTCGGGCATTATAGATAAGCTCACCAGCTTAAATATAAACCCCTATGTCACTAGATGGGTTGCAAACTGGCTCAAGGACAGAACCCACATGGTTAGAATTGCTGGAGCCATGTCAGACTCCAAACCAGTTACAAGTGGCATCCCACAAGGCTCAGTCCTGGGACCTCTCTTGTTTGGTATATATTTCTCGGCGGTACAAGCCAACACGAAAGGACTGTGGCTGACCAAGTTCGCAGATGACTGCAAACTGGGTGCCATAATCAACTCTCCAGCCGACACAAGCATCCTCCAAAAGGGCCTCATAGAAACAGACAACTGGTGCCAGAGCCATGGCCTCAAGCTAAACGCCAAAAGTGTATAGTCATCCCTTTGGCAAAACAAAGTGTACAAATTACCACATAGGTGGTAATCCGTTAAGTACAGAAGAAGTCATTAGGGACCTGGGGACCCAAGTTGATAGCAATCTCTCATTTGACAACCACGTGGCCAAAGTGGTTAGAAAAACATTTTATATAGCCCACCTAATCATGAAGGATTCACATCTAGAATAGGGGAGGTCATCGACCTCTTTACTCATCCCTCATCAGGCCCATAATTGAGTACAATGCCCCTTTGGGATGTACCTTACTAGACACCTGCAGCAACTGGAAAGACCCCAAAAGTACCTCACCAAGAGGATCAAAGGGCTCAAACAGATGCCATATGCTGCCAGTTAAAGAAACTCCAGCTCTACTCAGTGGCATACCGCCTGCTCAGAGGCGATCTGTGCCTGACGTATAAAGCCATGTCCAACCTGGAATTAATGGACATGCTGCACCTCAGAAAATCCAAATCCCATCGAGCTACGCGCTCGAGAGACTTGAACCTCAGCACTGAAATAAATAGGACATGCTGGAGGGACAGATTCATAACCCAGAGGCTCCCTTCACTCTGGAATAAAATCCCAGTCCAGGTTAGGCAGAGTCCCACATTGACTCTCTTCAAGAGGAATCTTGATGAGTGGATGGGAGATCGTAGGTTTACCCCGCCTATCACTTCTGTGTCACTGTTAGACAGAGGCACAGTATACTAACCTCAAAAAAAGGCATAGCAAAATGAATTTAAAATGGGTGGCGAAAGCCAAACACACTCTGGCTAGGCTTATAAATGCCCTAGGGCAGATAGCCTAGTATGAACCTATGAACCTATGAACCTATGAACCGTAACATCTACAATTAGTAATATATTAGCTTTAACTAAAATGGCAAAGCATCTTGCTGTAATGGTTTACATACTCTGCATATGTTTTTTAAATTGTATGAGTTGTTGTGTATTGTAGTCAGTATTTGACATTGGCAGTAGATACATGAGCATATAGTCAATGTGTGCTGTGACAGCTGTTTGCATAGTCATGTTTAAGGTTAATTGCAAAGTTGTAAGACAATTCCTTTCGGCTATAAGCATTATTCCCTTTGTTGAATGAAGCAGTGATAGAGCTGACAGTGATTGTTATTATGTTGTGAAATGCACGATAGAAAAGAATGCTGCATGATGTTGTGTACCTGTGCAGATAGAAACTATAGCTGTATGCAGTTCCATGTAGTGATTACCAGCAGGCTTTAGTTGACAGGAAACATGTATCGGCTTAGGTGTCTATCTGTATAGCTGTATAGATAGTATTTGGAAAGGGTAAATGTGTAGTCAGTGCATTTTAAAAATGTTTGTCCATTAGGAGATGTCTTCCATTGGCAATGCAATCCCTTTGTCATGGGTTGTGTTCGTGTTACTTGTGATATATACAAGTGATACAGGCCTGTATTACATAGCAGTAATACCATTCATTCTTAGTAATCAAGTTACTGTTGTTGATTTGTAGGTGAGCTCAGGTACTATGTTAGACCAACCAACCGTGAGTTATCCTGGTGTTATTGGCTCATTGTATGGCACTGTGAAATCACAGAAAGGTCGCCCAATTCTTTGTATTGATGGTTATCAATACTACCTTGAAAAGAGTAACCCTGAGAAGAATTACTGGTGTTGCACTCAGAAGGCAAGGCAGAGGTGTAAGGGCCGTTGTGTTTGTGAGGAGAGGCTACTGAAAAACATTGGCCATTTTCACGCACCAGATGTGGTCAGGGTAGAGCAGACTAGGGTACGTGAAGACATTAAAAGGCATGCTGAACAGACTCTTAAGGATCCATGCAGGATTGTGTCTGAGGTCCTAGCAACCACGTCCACTGACATAGTGACCACCATGAGTAATACTGATGCGATGAAGCAGAGTGTGCGTAGAGTAAGGCGCAGGAACAGCACGAATCCCAGAGTAGACTTAGCAAGTCTGAAAGATTTAAGCCTGGAGATGATACCATTGAAGCAGGGACACTTCATCATTAAACACAGTGCACTCTGCAGCCATACCTATGATATTGTGCTTCTCACTACAGAGGGTAATCTAGGCCTGCTCTACAGTTCTGAGTACATTCTTGTTGATGGGACATTTCCCATTAGCACCATGGAGTGTAAACAGGTATACTCTGTTCACTGCAGCTTGGATGGTTCCAGCAACAGCAAGGTAGTACCTGTAGTGTATGCCATCCTACCGTCCAAATGCGAGGAGTGCTATGATCAGTTCTGGGCAACCCTGATGGCATTATGTAGGGACTTCCATCTGAATTTCCAGCCAAGGATGGTACTCAGTGACTTTGAGAAGGGGGCAGTGAACAGCATAATTAAGCATCTACCTAACAGTACGGCAAAGGGATGTTGGTTTCATCTGTGCCAAATTATATGGAGGCAGATCCAGAAGCTTAACCTGATGCAGGTGTATGGCACAGATACTCAATTTGCACTGTTATGTAAGCAGATACCTTCACTTGCTTTCATACACATGGAACATATTATGGACACTTTCACATCTATTGAGGAGGCATTGGGGGAAAGGGGTGCTCCTCTATGTGAGTTCTTCAAAAATAACTACATTTTAGGGAGGCCCAGATGGTATGGCATGAGGGGTTCAACATCAGAGAGACAACCGCCACTATTTGATGTCCCTTTTTGGAATCAGGCTGATACATGTACCATGGGCTACCCTAGGAGCCAGAATGCAGTAGAAGGATGGCACCATAGGCTGAGGTCTCTCTTGGGTAAAAAGGACCTGTACATCACAGATGTGCTGCATGCCATTTGTTTGGAGCAAAACCATTTGGAGGATGTTAAACAGAAGTTTCTGTGTTGTGTGCCAGCATCTCCAAAGAAACTTAGGCTGTCTGACAAAGAACATATGATACAATGTTTGCTGCCTAAACGGGATGAACTGACACCATTAGGATTTGTACAATTAATGGCACACCATTGCTCATTCTGATATATCTGCCATTACGTTTAATATGTGTAATATTTCACTGGCATTACAGTAAACATTTTGATTTCATTACATTGATTGTGATTTCATTACACTTTGTTTATTGGGACGTGGACTTCTTATTCTGTATTACAGAGCACTTTCACTTCATGGAAATCACTATTTTAGCACTGGAAATGTGTTTGCTGTGGAATTAATATGCACATACACAAGGAAGCTGTCATTTAAACCAGGATCACATATTTTCGGTGTTTTACCGCGAATCGGACTCAAATGTTGCAATTCGACGTTTTCGACATTTCCTTCTGCTTTATGACCTTAAATTAAAATGGATTTTTACATTTTCGGTGTTAAAACTTGAAAATTAATACAGTCTTTTTTTATTTCAATTTTATGATAGTTAACGATATATATATATATATATATATATATATATATATATATATATATATATATATATATATAAGAATGTTTTTTTTTTCTCCTTTTCTGTATTTATAATCAATCAAATCCTATGCCGTTAAAAAATGCAAAAACAAAGTCAGTGCAGTAGGTTAGGTCTTTCTGCACATTCCACACCCCTGTATTTCTAAATAGATTAATTCCAAGACTGCTCACCAGTGGAGATTACCCCACTACACTGCAGTCCTATTACAGATGAAGCAACAATTGCAGTGACATGAGAAGACTGACACCAACATAAAGGAATGGTTTTGCAGAAGGCAAGCATTCTTGCAAACCTGCATACCTTACCTCTCCCCACATCACAGAATATATTAACTCCAAGATTGCATAATGTTGGGGAAAAGGCAAAAATGCATAATACTGGGGAAAATGTGAAACCTTCTTATTTCTACTGAATGGCAATCTCAGTTTTTTACATGTATGTTTCAATGACACTATCATCAACTAGATGAAAAAATGATCAATTGAGTGGAATCTGTCAATTTTCATGAAAGTGATTTAGTAATCTCTTCCTAACAGTCTTGTAATAAATGTATAGCATAATATCTGCCAGGTTGTAAACGTCTTCAAGATGTGTCACTCCTGTTAGTCTTGGTTCTGAGAAATGGTGCTGAGTAATTACATAAGTGATGAGGTTTAATGTGTCTGTGAACATTTTTAGAACTTAAGGAGTTTTCTAGTAACAGTGCAACAACACATATGACTGACACTCTCTTGCCTTTCCTAATAAGTATATCACTTTAGTTCTAATCAAATTTTCCAAATAAATCTCCTTCTTATGAATCATTCACTGGAGGTCTTCATCCATGCATCACTTTTTTTGTAATTAGATGCATTATTTTTAGCATTCATATTAGGGAAAGGTAGGAAGCAGTTTATTTTCTTAAAAGTGTACTACAGTGCCAACAGTATATTAGCACAATCAAGTCTTTTGTTTTGAGTTAATGATTTGGCAGAACTTTCAAGATGTATCAGCATATAGTTACTGATGTTTTTTCAGACTGTTTTCAGTTTACTTATAACTGTGGGAAAGCACATACGGACAAGTTACTGTTATTAACCTGTTGTGTGCAACATGCATCGCGCTAAAAGCAGTGTCCGAGTGTGTGACATTATTTTTAGAGAACAGCAAAGCAATTTTGAAATTAGGTTACCACACAGAAAGTGACTCATTCTATTCATAAAGGGGGTTGTACTTTGTATAGAATGCAGCCATTAAATCTAATAATATTCTTTGCATGTTTTTGATAAAAGATAAAACTCAGCAAAGGCCATGCATTTTCTAAACTGTATGCTGTGCATTTCTTTTTTTTTTTTCACATCTATAGTTGCGAGTCTCCAAATAGTGAATTCAGAGAGCAGCATACTAAGAGCAGCAAATATGGTTAGAGTTCCACCTTAGTCACTGTCTCAAGAAACTACACCACCTATGGTGACCCAAAACAGTTCTCAGTTCACATAGCTCAGGTTTCTGTCACTTGAAAATGTATTTTCAGTAAAAGAGTTTCACTTCTCACAAACAAAACTGAACTGTGTGTCAGTGTGTATGACTGAATATTACAGAACTATTTTTCATTTGCTTTACATTTGTTTATAGACTTTTATTTTGTTATGTGTGTTTGCTTGAAAAAAAAACTTAACCATATCTATATACCTGTCTGTCTAACACTTATACTGTATGTTACAATATATATATTTATAAATTCAAATTGTACTTAAAAGTGTACACATGCTGAAATGACATAGTTATCGGTAATGAATACCATTTGAGGGATCCTGTATAAATAAACCTACAAGCTCTGTAGCACACCAAAGTTACTCCTTAAAGATATCAAAGAAACATCATTCCAAATGTTTCAGAGCAAAAATAACTTGGAATCACTTCTCCTCCGTTTTAACTTCTCTATACATAATGAAAACATCACATATAAAATATTCAGACAGATCCTACTATGTTAGAGGGTCTTACCTCCACTCCTGTCCCTCTTGTTCAGCATTGCTAAAATGTTTTCATTCCTAAACTGGAATATAGATTACTTCTGTTATGCCTAAACTCAGTCAAAAATACCTTCAAACTACAAGCAGTCAAAACTACAACATGCAGATTTGCTCTCTTTGTTAACCCAAGAAGATATCATTTTGATCATCGAAATGGCTTTAATTGGTTATCTATCACACATAGAGCTACTACTCTACGTCTGGGATCCCTTATTTTCAAAATATTGCATTTTGGCTACTGCCCTCCCCCAAACACACACACACACACACACACACACACACACACACACACACACACACACACACACACACACACACACACACACTTCTGAAAATAAAACTGCCCTCCAGAGAACAATGTTACTCATTTAGAAATACTCTGAATAATATTTGAGTTGCAGGTGACCTCCTGGACAGAAACCAGCATCTGTCAGATATAAATTTAATCAGGCTGTAGGTGAGAAAGCCTTCTCTAGGCTGAGGATGGCTATGCCGAATTAACTACCAAATAATGTTAAAAATACTCTCTGGAAAAATTAAAAAAAGTATATAGTTCTTGATGCTAAAAAAATAACAGCTGTCTGTGCTACATTGTGACCGAAAAGGATCAGCTGAGATCTATTACCTGATAAACAAATTGTACAATTAAATAAAACTATTGAATGCAAATGAAGGGAATCTCTACTTATCAAAATGGGGTTGCCGAGAAATAATGGTAGCAGTTTTAAGTTCTGTTTTCCTGGTATTTTGTAGGAAATATTTCAAATTATTTTCTGCTAGATTTTTTTTTCTAAAATGTTTGCTTTTGATATTTACTTGTGTATATGTATATTAAATATATTGTGAATGTCTTTTTTTTAATAGAGGAATATTTTTACCCTTTTTTGTCATTTTTCTGGTTCACTGTTTTTCCAGGGAGGTTCACTTGATTAGATCAAGGTTTAGTAAATTAATGATTTATTGCTGTTTGTGCTACAATTTTTAGTTTTTTTTTCTCTTTTTCCTAAAACTATATTAATATTAAGCTAACTTAACATGCAAAAATTCCAACATCAGTTTGAAAGGAAACCAAGCTTCAAAAGACTCGTATAACCTAATCTTCATCTTAATCAGTCCCCTTTTCCCATTGTTTTACATAGGGTTGGGTTGGACAGTCAAACATAGATGCACTCGCACACATTCGCATTCACTCAAATTCGGGAGATGCACCCACATACATACACATTCACATTTGTAATTTTCAAAAATTGTCAGTTGCAAGTCTGCAACTATCTAACTAGCCTGTTATTAAGGAAAAAATGGATCAATGCATTATGGGTAGAAACTGTAATAAGCAGCAATGAGGAGATCGGCAATTTTTATTTAGTGTTTTTATTTAACAAATGAAATCTCATTAGCCCTCTCGAGAAGTACAGGAATGATAGTTCAGTAATCCCTTTTATAATGGCAGAAAATATAAATGACAACTTGTAAAAAATGCAAAAAATAAAAGGATCAGGAAATGGCATTCTGTAACTTAATCTGCATATACTTGTAATATGATCACAGAACTTGTTTCATTTCTAAAGCAATAGACAATCGGTTTACCAATTTTCCCCCTCCCTCCCAACCATTTTCTTTTATTTATGTGTACAGTGAGTTTTGCAAGAAATAACACTTCAGTGATCTGTTTTTCTACAAGTTGTCTTTTACACACACAGAAGTTCCAAAATCATTTCAGAACTTACTGCATTTGTAAAGGTAACGCCAAAAAAATACATAGGATAAAAATAGTTGGGTGTTTCCCATGGGGAACTTAAACATAAATGGGCAGCATACTCTGCAGAGTAAGCCCGTACGGGAAGGAGGAGCTTCATGATGATGTAATGTAGTGGGTGTTGCTGATAAGAACGTTGTCACTGCCTCTTCCAAATAAAGTTCAGACCCAAATTTTAAACAATGGGATTGTCCCTTTAAGCTAGTCAACATGCAGTCTGGCAATGTCTTATGATGCTGACATCATCATGCTTGTAGATGACGTTGCAGGATACGCTGGTGATGTGTGATGAAGTTAGCATTAAATAAAAATTGTAAATAAAAAGAAAAAATTGGGATTTGAAGGTGGCACATGGGAATTGTGGCACCCTATTAGTTTGTCCTCAAACTCGGAAAATTCTGAGGAACTTGGTACAGTTGAGAGGTATGATTTTGGACTATATCTCTCAATTTCCTAACAAAAGAAATCTGCATAAAGCCTTAAATAATAGGGGTCAAATACCCAAAATAGGGGCAGATTTTAAATATTGTTCTTAGAAACTTAGAATGTTGTTAGAATAATAGGTTTTGTGTTAGCTGTCTTTTCCTTAAGGATTATTTGTCATTTTATATGTTGTCTCTTGTTCAATTTGCCTTTGAATGTTGTTATCCCACAATTTCATTGCAGTGTGTGGGTTACACAATTATGTATACAAATTTTATGTTAATCAGTATCCAGATTTTTGGCCAGTTGTATCTATTTTTCATGGGTCTTTGGCCAGATGTTTGATGTTTCCAGGTTGAGAGATATGGTGGGAGGGTAGGGGGAAAATGAATTTCTGTTTGACTTACAAGAGACAAAGCTGTGGTCTCTTTCCTAGTTTAAATATGCAATTAAAAGCAGAATACAAGTAAAACATAGTGTAAACAAAATACATCACAATATATAAAATAGAAGAAGACAATGAGGCAATGCAAAATATAAGAAAACAAAAACAAATTAATCTTTCCCTCACAGCAAGCTGTGGCAAAGTCTGAGTGAGCTTTTCCAGAAAATCTTTATATTCTAATTTTGTCTCCCACTCACCCTTTTGTGGATTCACAGGAATACATTCTATTATACTAAGTAATTTTTTTAAAAAACATGGGCAAACTTCATAATGCTTGTTGCAGCAGTGCTCATATATTTTCCTTATGGGTCATTCTGTGTTGCCTATGTAGAACACCAGGCACTCAATGCATTTAGCAACATAAAATGTATAGTCATATCCCTTGGAATGACTCCCCTTGCAACTACCACATTGACAACACACCCCTGAAAATTATTCCATAGCATGAAGCTGTGGTGAGAACAACACTAGGTCAACAACGAACTGTTCTTTGATCACCAGGTATACACTACTGTAAGGAAGTCCTTCATCAGTGCATAGCTTATATCTAAAGGTATGGTAGCATCCACATCTAGACATGTAATCATTCCACTGCACTCAGTATACATTAGACTAATCGAGTGCAATGCTGTTTTCAGTAACACTTGTCAAACTGGAATGACCACAATGCTTCCTCATTGAGAAAATCAAGAGTCAGCTTCTTAAAAAAATATGTGGACCATCACAGAGATGGAATTATTACTGCTGAGTATAAGTTCATTATCTGTGAGTATAAGGTAGTTAGGTGTACAATATCTTAGGTGAACTAATCCTAAAAGACAGGCAACAGAAGTAAAACTAACTGGTCAACCTTCCGTCTTACCTAGTTCATAGGTATTTAGAAGAATATAGAGAATATACTCAAAGAAAAGGAACTTCCTAACTTGATCCTGTAGTACTCACTATATATAAGATGAAACCATGAGGAGTTACCAAAAACAAACTTTTAGTATTAGCTGGCAACACAAAAGCCACTAGGTTTAAGAGAACAACATGGATTGGCTAGGTTGACACATTGTATTCTGGATCTCAGATTATGGAAGAAATTAAATGTATTTAAACAACTTAAGGGGAGAATCTTCACAAATTGGTACTCATGTTTACTCACATTAACCAATAAACAAGGAGAGTGACAGAATTTTGTTGTCAAATTATCAAAAGGGGCAGGCAGCAACACATAGACTGATTTTAAGAACACAACTACAACAGGGTAAGATAGTGAAAAATTCATATATATTTACATCTGTAACTGACAGGTCTGGAACGGCCTTAAAGCAAGGAAAAGTCCTGAATTAGCCTGACTGCTGGTTACCACATAAGAAAGAAAATAGGGTTTGGTACCAAAAATTAGATCACGTACATGGTAAAATGCAGTGGAATTATTTACTGGAATTATTAATATAGACTTAATGATCTCAGTTAAAGCAGATACAGACTATAAAATGAACTTAAAAACAGATCAAGAAATGAAATAATATTCACTGATCTTTGTTGCTGTTTGTACAAGAACTATCAACCGTAGTATAAAGGAAAATAACAGTAACAGCTTATGACAATGGAAATTGTAGAAGCTCTGTAACTGACTCTCCTGGAACTGCCATTAAACAAACACAAGTCCCTGAACAAGCCTGTGTATGACTTATCACATAAGAAATTAAATAGAGTTTAATACCAACAATTTGACCACTTAAATGTAAAATACACTGCAGATTTTACTGAAATTACTAAGAAATGGTTACCTTGTGTATTAGAACTATCACTAACCCATCATTTAGCATACACCCCTTGGTACAACCTGGTCAGCATAACATAACTAAATGGGCAAGGTCACAATAGTATCATTTTGACAGGAGTCAATCCATTTCTAACTTTGAGTCAGTTTTAACCAACAAGCTATACAAATATAATTTACAGACACAGCAGAGTAAATTAATTTTAGAGAAATACAGATATATATATATATATATATATATATATATATATATATATATATATATATATATGGGTTCACTACATAATCCCGAACTTTTGAAATACCTAATTTCAAAAGCTCGAGACTATAAACCTGAAGCCCCTAAATACCGAAACTACACAAGCGCAAAATTTAAAATGCTGAACATCTAACACACATACAGCACACACATACACATAGCTTCCCCCCACAATCAAACATATCACACTACACTACACTACAGATAAGCAGGGGGGCAAGCCCCCCCTGCAACCTGCCACTTAAATATTCTAACTCTGAGATCGCACAAACAGACACACAAGGTAAACTCACACCCACACGTTACAGTTCTATTACACACACACATCACTGTCACAACATACACTTACACACACTAAATCGCCTCACAAACACACTTACACACACATACTTACCTGAACCGCAACACCAGAAGCGCTAATTCAATATCTCCGAACATCAGGATTTTGAATTTCGTGCTTCTGGTCTTTCAGTATTCCAGGGTTTTGGCTACATGGTCTTGAGCTTTTGAAATTCGGTGTTTCAAAAGTTCGAGATTATTTTGTGAACCCATATATATATATATATATATATAGTGCATCGCTTTCACAACAGCAGTGCTGTAGAATAAAGCTCTGCTGTCACAAGCACTGAGATTATGCAGCACATAGCACTATACAGCACTGCTCCTTATGTGCCTACAACAATACTGCCTTTATTGGAAAGTTGCCGATATCAGATTAATGTAGGAAACACATCATGAAAGAAGTCATGTTTCACAGCACTCAGACAGACATGAGCATCTCGAGTGCATCTTGTGCACCTGATTGTTTCATGGCGTATCACTTGAATATTATACCGCCTGCCTGCCATACTTTTTATACACAAATGCCTCATGAAACCACTCTTACTTATCTCAACTTACTCAGTCCTCTCCAGCTTTTAACTTGCTGTGATTCATCATCTGCTGAACTCTGACAATCACTGAATTACAGCGCTGTAAATGTGCACATAGCCTTATGCCAGGCAGACTCACTGTGTCTGTTGAACAATTATAATGTGTTGCCTCTGACTCACTTCATTGTAACCTATTTACTTGTATTACTTTATACTCTTGATGTATCTCTTGCTGACTGTTGTTTTATACAATCATTGCATTGATCAGTAAGCCAATGTATTAAACATACAGAAATAAAATAAATTAAAAGCACCTAGTTATTCTCATCACTGTCCCTTGAGGACTGAGATAATAGTATGACAACTATAGTACTGCTGCAATCAGGGAGTATCCCATGACCTATGAATGACACACAATGCTACACAATCAGGACATTATAATGTAGAGATGTGGCAGTTAACAGCACTATGAGCAGTTGCCTTAGAAGTGAAGACACAGTGAGTCTTAAGACCCTCTCACACCTGTTTGGAAAGCGCACCTACCATCCATCCCTTCCATCCATGTTGCAGTCAGGTGTAAATTACATAAATGAGAACCACAGCAGGTTAGCTCACAATGATACTTTAGTACGGTTAAGTGCTTTCATGTATGTCAAAATAAACATCTCACCAATAGAACTCAAAACCACAAAAATGAACATCAGCGAACTGTGCACTTTTTAAGAGTATGTAAAGCTAATTTTATTTCAATGATCTGTGCACACCTCTCAACCTCTGAATATTAAAAGTCATAGCACTGGCCTTTAAAAATCATAGCAGAGGGTAAAAAAAAAGAGTATTTTCTATTTTTTCACAATAAAAGATATTTGTATAGTAGACTCTATATTTAGTAGAAGGAATTAATTATATAGGCATAGTTTATATATTTACTAAAATTTGTACCCATAAACAGATCTAGCCTTAAGAGAAGCACAGTAAATCTAGGAGGAGCAAGGCTAAATTTGAGGGCCAAAATCATAGAGCTATGCATAAATCGTAGCAGTTGATAGGTATGGATCTGAGCTTTAGGACACAGCTAATATTTAAATTCCAGTTTGGCCCATTGGGTTCTGTAGACAGAGTTGGTTAATAAGCATAGGAGTAAGAGGGGGTTTGATACATGCTGGCACCTCTGTGGATCTTTAGGACATTATGACTGCAATGGTAAAGCAGTGCTTTATCTTACCAACCACATCTTGTGACATCTTTGACATTGGTAAAAAAAAGCTAGTAAGCTGTCATGGAGGATTTATAAATATTGTTAAGCGATACAGTCCAGATTTTACAATAAAAACGCTCTGCTGATTGTATTTATTTCGTTAAGTTATTGTTTTTTTTTGATAGAGCAGGTTTGTATTAGACCTAAACAGAGGTCAGATGTTTAGATAGTCAGCTTGAAAAAAAAAAAGATTTGGTATATCAACTCAAACTAAATAATAGACATTTTCTTGCTAAATGTGAATGTAAATATTAAGACTGTCCTGAAGTTCAAATAATGGAAGCAAAAATGAGTTTTCTGAATTTTAACAGTGTACATTATGCATAATTAGGTTTTATGTATTTTTAATGACCATTAAAGATGTTGACTTTTTAGCTGAAAAACATTATGTGATTGTAATTGTAGTTGCATAAGCTATTATTCTGACTTTTAAGGTACCCTGGGGAAGTCTACAGTACTGTGAGATAGATGAAACTCATTAACCATAGTAAAAGGGCTTTTTGCATTAATCTGCTCTAGTTTTAGTCTTTTTTTTTTGTTCATCACTTCACCACAGGTATTCTTCTGTTTATGTTTAAATATATACTCTCCAAATGGGTCATGCATGGCACAGATACTGCACTATGGGTAGTACTAGAAAAAAAATGTCCACGTTAGCAGGCTGAGAATGGGGGAGGGGGTCTGGCTATTACTACTCAAAAGTACAGAATACATTTCAAACAACTGTGCATATACTTATCTCAATCTGGATTCATGCATATTATACGTATCAGAATCTTAGTGCATTTGTGGCATATCAAAACTGATGTAAGCATCTGGCTTCTTTGTGAGACATGATATGCCTTTTCATCTAATGTGAAGTATCACTGCAGACAGGAACAGACTAGTAAAGGTTATCCGTGATAACTACAGCACCACTGAGCACTCCTCTAGCATGCAAAACCAGAAGATTAGATCAGAATTAATTGCAGTAAATTATGATATGTATATGTAAAGGCAGCAGATACATACGTAGTGTAAACATGTTTGCTACATTCGTTAATCTTATGTCATAATGAATGCCATGTATATCCAGACAATATATCTGTGGCATGTTGATGCACTTGTAAAATTTCTTGGGCACTGGGTATGGCTTTGACTATGAATAGGAGCCTTGCTTTTTGGATTAAAATGTGAAATGTGGTGTTTCCTAAATTCTGTACTACATAATATTTACATAGAGAGGTCAGGCTGGATTCATAGTCTCCACTACCAGAGCATGTGTTATGCAGACTATCCCTGTGAAGAGGTAACATTGTAGCCTACCCTCTCATCCCTCTATTGTGAAGAGGTAACATTGTAGCCTACCCCCACATCCCTGCACTGTGAATAGCTTACTTTGTAGCCTGCCCCCCATATACATGTATCGCGAAGAGTTAACTTTGAAGCCTACCCGAACATCCCTGTATTGTGAAGATGTAACTTTATAGCCTACACCCTCATCCCTGAATTTTGAATAGGTAACTTTGTAGTTCACTACATTCCTTTATTATGAATTGGTAACTTTGTGGCCTAGGAAGGAGGACAAGGAGACATGGTGGTGGAATGAGGAAGTACAGGAGAGTATACAGAGAAAGAGGTTGGCAAAGAAGAAGTGGGATTGTCAGAGAGATGAAGAAAGTAGACAAGAGTATAAGGAGATGAGGTGCATGGCAAAGAGAGAGGTGGCGAAGGCTAAGGATAAGGCATATGAAGAGTTGTATGAAAGGTTGGACACTAAGGAGGGAGAAAAGATGTGCAGCAGGTAAAGGTGATAAAGGATATTGAGGGAAACATACCCACAAGCGAGGAGAGTGTGTTGAGCAGATGGAAAGAGTAATTTGAGGGGTTGATGAATGAAGAGAATGAGAGGGAGAGAAGGTTGGATGATGTGCGAATAGTGAATTATGAAGTGCAGTAGATTAGCAAGGAGGAAGTAAGGATAGCTATGAAGAGGATGAAGAATGGAAAGGCTGTTGGTCCAGATGACATACCTGTGGAAGCATGGAGGTGTTTAGGTGAAATGGCAGTGGAGTTTTTAACTAGATTGTTTAATGAAATCTTGGAAAGTGAGTGGATGCCTGAGGAATGGAGAAAAAGTGTTTTGGTACCGATTTTTAAGAATAAAGGTGATGTCTAGAGCTGTAGTAACTACAGAGGGATTGAATTGATCAATCGCAGCATGAAGTTATGGGAAAGAGTAGTGGAAGCTAGGTTAAGAAGGGAGGTGATGATTAGTGATCAGCGGTATGGTTTCATGCCAGGAAAGAGCACTACAGATGCAATATTTGCTCTGAGAGTGTTGTTGGAGAAATACAGAGAAGGTCAGAAGGAGAAGCATTGTGTCTTTGTGGACTTAGAGAAAGCATATGACAGGGTGCCTAGAGAGGAGTTGTGGGTATTGTATGAGGAAGTCGGGAGTGTCAGAGAAGTAGGTAAGAGTGGTACTGGATATATACAAGGATGGATAGTGTGACAGCGGTGAGGTCTGCAGTGGGAGTGACGGATCCATTTAAGGTGGAGGTGGGATTACATCAAGGATCAGCTCTGAGCCCTTTCTTATTTGCAATAGTGCTGGACAGGTTGACAGACGAGATCAGACAGGAGTCCCCGTGGAATATGATGTTTGCAGATGACATTGTGATCTGTAGTGAGAGTAGGGAACAGGTGGAGATATGCTCTACAGAGAAGAGGAATGAAGGTCATTAGGACTAAGACAGAATATATGTATGTATGTGAATGAGAGGAAGACTAGAGGAATGGTGAGGATGCAGAGAGTAGAGGTGGCGAAGGTGGATAAGTTTAAATACTTGGGATCAACAGTTCAGAGTAATGGTGAGTGTGGAAGAGAGGTGAAGAAGAGAGTACAGGCAGGATGGAGTGGGTGGAGAAGAGTGTCAGGAGTGATTTGTGACAGACGAGTACCAGTAACAGTGAAAGGGAAGATCTACAAGAGGGTAGTGAAACCAGCTATGTTATATGGGTAGGAGACAGTGGCACTGACAAAAAGGCAGGAGTCAGAGCTGGATTTGGCAGAATTAAAGATGTTAAGATTTGCACTGGGTGTGACGCGGGTAGACAGGATTATGAATAAGTATATTAGAGGGTCAGCCCAGGTTGGAAGGTTTGGAGACAAAGCCAGAGAGGCAAGATTACATTGGTTTGGACATGTGCTGAGGGGGGATGCAGAGTATATTGGGAAAAAGATGCTAAGGATGAAGTTGCCAGGTAACAGGAAAAGAGGAAGGCCTAAGATAAGGTTTATGGATGTGGTGAGGGAGGACATGCAGGTGGTAGGTGTGACAGAGCAAGATGCAGAGGACAGGAAGAAATGGAAACAGATGATCCACTGTGGCGACCCCTAATGGGAGCAGCCAAAAGGAGAAGAAGAAGTTAACTTTGAGGCCTACCCCGCATTGCTGTATTGTGAATAGATAACTTTGTTGATTACCCTCTCATCCCTGTATTATAAAGAGATAACTTTGTAGCCCACCCCCACATCTCTGTATTATGAATAGGTAACTTTGTAGCCTACCCACACATCCCTGTATTGTGAATCGGTAGCTTTGTAGCCTATCCCCACGTACCTGTATTGTGAATCGGTAGCTTTGTAGCACATCCCCACATCCCAGTATCGTGAATAGGTAACATTGTAACCTACTCCCCAAATCCTTGTATTGTAAATATGCAACTTTGTAGCCTACCCCCTACATCTTTGTATTGTGGTTAAATAAGATTAAATAACTGTGTAGCCTACCCCCACATGCCTGTGCTGAGAACAGCTTACGTTGTTGCCATCCCCACATTCCTGTACTGCGAATAGCTTATTTTGTATCTACCCCCACATCCCTGTATGGTGGGTCTATATTAGAACACCGAACATTTAAAATATTGAGTGTTCTAATATCGACCCATTTTCAGCAAACGCTGAAAATATCGAATAAACAGAAAACCAAATTTTTTCCTAGGGAAAGAATTCAGTTGTCCATTTTTGTTGCTTCGGTATTTTCAGCACTCTGGTGGAAAGTTACGGGTCAGGTTCAAGTAAGTGTGCGATTGAGTGCAGGTTAGGGTGCAGGTTAGGTATGTGTGCGATTGTGTGGACATGAGGGTTAGGGTGGGTTAGGTGAGTTAGGGTTAGGGTGCGGGTTAGTTATGTGTGTGATTGTGTGGACATGAGGGTTAGGGCGGGGTAGGTGAGTTAGGGTTAGGGCGTGGGTGAGGTGAGTGTGCGATAGTGATGGACCTTAGGGTTAGGGTTTGGGTTAAGGTAAGTGGATAGTTAGTGGTGTGTGTATAGTTTAGTATAGGGATAGGTTTAACAGTTTAGGTGTATGTGTGTGGATTGCTGTTTGTTTGGTGTGCTTGTGTTGTGTGTATGTGTTTTGGAACAGAGATTTTTTTCCCTAGGAAAAAATTCGCTGTTCTGAATGTTTGATGTTTAGCATTTTCGATTGGTAGGGTTCGATATTAGAACACTCGATATTTTGAATGTTCGGTGTTCTAATATAGACCCTGTATGGTAAGTAGGTTACTTTGTATCCTACCCCCACATCCTTGTGTTGTGAATAGGTAACTTTGTAGCCTACCCTCCCATCCCTGGATTGTGAAGAGGTAACCTTCTAGCCTACCCTCCCATCCCTGAATTGTGAGTAGGTAATTCTGTAGTCTACCCCCACACCCCGGTTTTAATCACTATGTAATGTACCCTAAGTACTGACAGGTAATAAACTCATTGTTCTCTGTTACATTTGTATACAAAATGCAGGAAACAGTTATCTCAGGTAGGATAACGATAAAGTGATCAAATGGCATTTAAAAAGAAGTCACCCAAAGCAACACAAATAAAGATATAGGGACATATCACAAATCATGTAATTATTCACCATATTTTAATAACATTAAACATATAGTCCTACAACATCAATAGAAAATTAATTTTGCTACCATCATTTTGACAAGTATAGACAGAATTTCAAAAATATGGTTTATAGGTATAATATAGGGTAGTAGTACAGTTTTCTTTTCGTAAACAGACTCATCCTTCCCTTTATTTTTAATATCCATCATAACTTGTTAAATCAAAACAGCAAACAGCTTTATTAAACCTATCTCTGTGACACAGCAAATTAAAACAAGATACAAGAACTTTGCATTAACTTAATTTTATCTACATAATTAGTTAGACAGCTAGCATTATGTTGTACAATATTTACATAAATTAATTTAGACATGGAATTTCTTAAGTTAAATAAATAAGAATTGTTTTCTCAATCCAAAACAATTCAGTAGGTGTTTTGAAATCTTTAACTGACAGAAAAAAATATATCCCAAGGGGAATTGTAATTCATCTGATGAAAAGTAAAGACCAATTCACACATTTGTTTTCTCTCAGAAAATAAGATATTTAATATTCTGTCACAGGTACAATGTTCCTCTGCAGTTACTGCAATACTAATTTTAATGATCAAAGCAAAGGCAAGTGGAATGGATGGTATTGTGTAAGGTATTGGAAACAGAAACTAACTGATGTTATTGTGTGTGTGTGTGTGTGTGTGTGTGTGTGTGTGTGTGTGTGTGTGTGTGTGTGTGTGTGCGTGTGTGTCTGTGCGCATACGCAAAGATATGTAAAATATATCTATTTATCCATATATGTATGTGTGTGTATGCGCGAGAGGGTGTGAAAAGACCATATTGTTGCTTGGAGTTAGTTACATAAGTTACATATATGAAGTGTTGGTGATGTCTCCCTTACTGTAGATATTAGGAAACTAATGAATGACTTGGATAATGTAAGGAAATGTCACAAAAAAGTGTCTGCAAACAACAGAAATATAGACGCAAATAGCTGCATAATCTATATTTGATGCAAGAAAGGAAACAAAACTTGCAGTACTACAGATCAGTCACTTATCTATTCTCAGTAATCCATGCTCTAAAACGTCTCCCCATGGGACAATAAATGCTTTAAGCAATCATGTCTGCTCTTGAATTAACTAACTAGTGTTCCTCATGGCAACACAGACATGCCTCCTCTTATTCCAGTTAGATGCAATGAAACATTCAGCCTTAAGCCCATGATACCACCATCCCAAGTGTCTACAATTCAAAGCTAAAAGACAAACAGCAGCGTTTTTTCTATTTTCACTGTTTGCAAAGTAATTGTTGCTACTTTTCACTGTTTGCAAAGCATCTGTACTGTTTGTTCTGTTTTCCCACCAAGAAGTGTTTAAATAACTGATTGTTTGGTGTTTAAAGCATTCTTTAGTGTCTTCTGCCTGTTTTTCTGTTGTTTAAAACATTTTTTAGTGTCTCACTGCTGTTTTTCTGCTACTTAAAATATTAGTCTGTCTCACCTAAATTATTGTAGCTAGTAGCTGTAGCATAGTCCACTTACAGGTCTGCTGCATCTGGGTCTGTTTGTAGTGGCTTTTGTATTCTGAGTACATTTCTCAAGCCTTCTTTGATTGTAAGGGGCCCTTCTGCATCCTTGTGAGAGAAGTGTGCTGATTGGAACATGTCTGGTGAAGGGTGACTGGTCTAGGGCTTGGAATTAGCACCCTCATTCATTTTTTTTTAAATTTTTTAAAAGTTTTTAGCTTCTGGTGTTTAAGGCCCACATTTGAGTGGGTTTATGCTTGTTTGCACGTTGCACAGCACCATGCACTGGTGTGCAGTTTTGCACCATAGCCGGACAGATAAATTCGACAATTTGTCCCTTAGCTACAGCTGTAATATATTAGTGTAGTCCTCGTTTTTAGTACAGGTCTGGTCTAAAAAGTATTGCTAGTGAGCTTTGACCTATTCAACCATCAGCCAAAACTGTCATAAATATCCATCTACAAAGCACCTCCTAGATCAGTCCTGAAAGCACCCACTTTGTGATAACAGTTCTTCAAACCTGGCACTATGGATAGTTGGCCTACCTTCGTTTCTCCTGCCAGCCTTGCTGACTTGGGTCTCCAAAGGCAGTGAAGCAACTGTCTCAGGTACACTGACAACCCTCTACTAATAACTCACTCTAGTACAGAGTACGAGAGATGTATCTACACCAAGAATCTTGAATCCGTACTGTCTAGCACTCAAAACAATAACACTGAAGAGGTTGTCAAGTCACCCACCACTATTCATACACATAGTACGCATCCAACACATAAATCAACATACAGGGAGGTTCTCTCATAAAATTTACTGAAACACTAGAGACCTCCAAAACAAAACACTGGTACAACTAACACAGTTCCCACAGCACCCAAGACACATAGCAGCGCCAGTGTCTCACCTAGCAAGCCCTTAAGGCATAGCACTCAAAAAAACAAATGTTCTTGTCATTGGAGACTAAATAGTGAGACACACAGATGTCCCACTCACCAGGTTAGATAAAGAGAAAGTCATGGTCAGCTGCCAGTCTGGTGCCAGGATTTGTCAGATCATTCATGCACTCAGGTCTCTCAGCAACAAGCACTATTATGACTCTGTCATAGCTCATGTTGTGAATAACCTGAGATGTACCTCACTGGACTATATGAAGAGAGACATGATTGAGCTCCCTGAGTATGTGTCCCAGGCAGGTATATCCCTAGCCTTGAAGAGCATATTACCCTCACCTAGAATAATGCCACAGTATAAACAAAAAATGATCAATTTCAATAATTGGCTTAATTTTTGGTATTGTTCAAAGGTGATCTAATTTCTGTCAGCCTGGGTTAACATGGCTGACAAACCTCACTGCTTTGCCAGAGACAGTTTACACCTGGCACCACTAGGCTTTTGGCTGCTGGCAAAGGCTCTTGCCTCCTCCATAAAAATTGCTAATGTGAAAATTGCCAGCCATAACAAAATAAGGGTTATGCTGTTAAATGCTAGCAGCTTAAACCAAAAACTGCACACCCTGGAACCACTTCTATCACTGGAGGATGTAGATGTCTGTGCAGTCACAGAAACATGGCTCATGGTATCAGAGACTACCCTGGCCTTCCAAGACAAAAATGCCTTCAAAACCTTCAGACCACAAAACAAATGAGTGAGAACTAAAGGAGGTGGTGTTTCTATCTAGATCAGAGATACATTTACCTCCTGACTAGTTAGACTGGACAACTCCATGGAGTTACTCCATGTTCAGATTACTGTGGGTAAGACCCCTCCATGCAAGTCATAGCTAGTTATAGATCCCCCCTTCCATGGATCATGATATGCATGGGGCCTACTTGACCAAAGTGGAGTCAATCCAAATACTGCCAAACACTCTGGTCATGCGGGATTTCAATTATCCCACCATCCACTGGGAAACCTGCTCTAGCCCTAATTCACTAGTGCACAAGTTCCTTTAATTTAACTCAAATGCCCTGGAACAAATTGTTCAAACTCCAACAAGAGGAACAAACATACTAGATCTGGTCCTTACTAACATGACAAACAGATGCACCACCCCAACTGTCAGACTCTCAGTAATTAAGTCTGACCACAAATCAGTCACCTTCAAACTGGCACTAACACCAGAATTCACAAAGGACGAAGTCAAACTAATAAACTTCATCAAAGCAAACTATACCCTCCTAGGGGAAGGTATAAATGCATTTCAAGCCCCACCCCCAGCTGGAAGTGGTAACTACACCAAAGCTTACACTAAAGCCCAATACAATCACTTGTATAAGTGTATATACTCAGCTGTTCCATAAAGAATCAAAGCCAGAGCCCCAAGTAAAAAAAAAAAAAAAGCCACCCTGGTGGACATCCAGCATCAACAAACTTTACAACAAATGCAAAAAGTTGCTCTCTAAGAAAAGTAAGGCGAGGCCACAACAATAGAAAAGCGCCATCCTCAGCCTCAACAGGTGAATAAGACATGTCAAATCCTCTAAGGGTAACTTTGAGAAAAACTTAGCAATCACAGGCAAGGATAATCATAAGGCATTTACAGCTACATATATAGCTTAAAAGGTAGGACCCAAGCATGTGCCAAATTAGTGACTAGAAGTATGACGGGTCTATATTATAAGATCGATGGTTGAAAACATTGAACACCATATGGTCGATGTCTTCAAACATTGAACTTATAAAAACAACAAAAAAAAAAAGGAAAAACATGCCCTAACAAGTTTAAGCAGGGGGCAAGCCACCCTGCACCCCCACACCCCGCTGCTTAAATATACCAACTTCAAGACCATACTATATTGCAGTAAACAGAAATCTCCCCTTACGGAGATTTCCGTTTACACGTTCGATGTGTGCTTTCGCTATTCTCATGTCAACAATATCAGCTTCGATATTGTCGGCTTCTGAGAATATAATATAGACCCCAGTATGACACACACTGATCTCACAGAGGCAGCAAACCTGCTAGCAAACAGATCAAGTTGAATGCTGAGGAGGAGTTGGGATGGTTGGAATATACATGGCAGTTTAAGTTGAATGCCTGCTGTCCCCCTGGGCTAAACAACAGAGAAGATTTTGTAGCCTGTTTGAGAAAGAAAGGGTTAAGACATTAATTGGGAATGTCATGTGATGATATCTTTTAGTATTTAATGAATGAAGTGAGAGGTTTTAATTCAGTCTGAAGAAGTCTTGTGTATGAAAAGATGAAAGCTCTTACTGGATTTTTACTGAATTTCTGCATTAAAGCACAGTTTGGTTTATCACCAAGTTTATTATGTTTGCAATATTAGTAATGTCTGCCCAATCATGTGCTGATAATTTAAATGAACTTACATCTCCCATGATCCATTAACATTAATTCATACATTCTAATTATGCTTTAATACATGAAGGCAGTAAGTGAAAGATGGAAGGATGCTTCTGAAATAAGCAATAACCATTCATTCATATACATATGTATGTGTATATGTACATATTTATTTATTTACTCATTTGAATTTATGGTACTTACGTATTATCACAACCATATTTTTGCGGTTGCGGTAATACACATGCTGGCTTGAAAAGAATTGTGGGAAACACAATAAGTTGTGACTTTATGTGTTTAATTTCACTTACATTCATAAAGAGAATCAATAGTGGAAATCTTCTTCCTGTTTTGCATGCATTGCAGATGCATGCTTCAATTGCCAGGGCTGGTTTCTTACTGACAAAAGCACTACTTGTACTGTTAAGAAGCAATGCTGAGAAGAAAGAAAACTGCTGGAAAATGCTTTCTGGTGAACTCTTTCTTTCTCAAACGGTAAACTATTTCTTTATCAAACATTTGTAACAGAAAACTTGCAAGATGTAAAGCTTTGCAGAACTGATGGTGGATGATGTTAACAGGTGTATGGGACTTGAATAGTTGACGGCACTGTTTTGGTCTTCTGTGGTGATGGGCATGTATTACAGCTGAAAAAATGTGGACTGCCACATTTTTATAAGTTAGTAGATGGTTTGCATAATTCCAGCTTTCATTCTTCTGGGTCTTTATCCTTGTCTTCTTGTATGCATAGCTTCAAAATGCACTAATTCACATTATTTCAGCAGTACTGGTAATATTTTAACATCGGGACGCACACGGTATTATGAAAACATGGCATGCTGCCCATAAAGTGCATACATAAACCGCAACATTAATTTCCACATTTTTAATGATAACCCTGCCTAAAACAACATTCACTGTGAAAGAAAACACAGTAATTCACATTATTACAGCATTACTGTTTATGTTTGAACATCGGGAAACAACTGGTATTACCGCAAAAATCTGGTTGCGAAATACTTAACTACCGAATTTATTTACTAACAAATTCCAAATGGGAAAAAAAAAATCTTTTTTTCAGCAGATGTTCAGGGAGAAAAGCTACACAGAATTTATAATTTCAGCAATGATGTATTAATTAAATTATAGACTTCTAATAAGCGTATATACAGAACACACTGTAGTAAAAATTTTGTAAAAGGAGAGAGGGAGAGAGAAAGCAATACAGGAAACAAACTGTTGGAATTATTAGAGGAACGTGTAGTGAAAAAGTACAGAGAGGTGTTAAATAGAATAAGTAGGCTTACAGATGAACTTTACTGAGGTTAGGAGATCTTGAGGGAGACAGGATAATGATAAAACAGGGTAAGAGAAAAGAAAGTTGCTCGGAGAGGAAGAATTATCAGTGAGGAAAAGTGACTTACTAAAGTGATACTATTTAGCAACCATTTTGATGACAGAAAATCAACACAGCACACCATCTCCTTGGCCAAGGGGTCATCAGCTAGATTTACCTGGATACCATTACAGATAAACAGGTGAGAAGGTAAAGTAATCACTTCAAAATCTGGAGACCCTTTACTAAATCATATATATATATGTATATATATATATATATATATATATATATATATGTATATATCAGAGTAGCTCTATCTCAGTCAGTGCAAATTATCAAACTCACCAACAGGTGTGTTAAGTGAAGTAGTGACAGAGTCTCCATATCATCTAAATTTAACAAGAACTTAGCAGAACATAGCTCATTTTACAGCAAATATAAAATTGCTCCGTCCAGTCAGATTTGTGGTGCTAAACTTGACTAATGACAGCTTGTTGGCATGAATGCAGTTTTGTCACAGACAAATTTCTGAAAGGCCTTGCCCCTTTTATATAATTTACTAAAATGCCATAAACCAGATAAATGTTAACATTGTCAGTGTCTAACCTGATTAATGTTC
The DNA here is from genome assembly GCF_019279795.1 of Protopterus annectens. NCBI lineage: Eukaryota > Metazoa > Chordata > Ceratodontiformes > Protopteridae > Protopterus > Protopterus annectens. Next base: position 261,922,189 of record NC_056729.1, read on the forward strand.
ATAAGAAAATTACAAAACTAGATTACAGTCTTTAAGCCTTGCTTTTCCCAATGCCTAGATTCAATTTCTGCAATATCTATAGATTAATAAATGCCGCTGTTCTATTTCCTAAAATGTTTTTTGGCTAATAAAAATACAGCAGTTACTGTAACGTGACAAAAGTAATTTGTCACATTAAGAATCTACTTCTCCCATTTCCTGTCCTGTAGTTTCCCACACCTCACTTAATTGAATTTGTCTTGATGTGTCTGATATTATAGATTTCAGCTATTTGTTGTTGTGTTAGTATTGAAAGTAATGTTGCATTACATTTATTATTCTTAGATGAATGTACTATAATTTTCATCTCTCTATCTTGACTCCTAAAATAGATGCCAGTTTTAAGTTAAAATAAAAAACATTTGTTGTATTATTGAAACTGAATATAATGTGCTTTGAAGGAGTTATTCTCCCAAGGCATCATTTGCAAATGGGCTTTGCCGAATAAGGATACCTGGTCAATAAGCATAAATAAAGAAATATATCCAGATATTTATGTTCAGGGATAACAGTACCCTTTAAACAAATGCTGTTGATTATTCTGTTGCAATTTTCCCACACACATTTGTAATGATCTTAGTAACACCTTCATTATAAGCTATTGAAAACGAGAAGACAATTTAGTGAAAAAAAACAGGTTAAAATAGCTGAAAAGAAAAAAAAATAATTATATGTGAGTCATTAGAAAATAACATTAACTTATGAAAATGAATGATGATTTACAAATCATTTTTCTAGCATAAAAGAAAGATTTTCACAGTATAACGTTCAAACTTAATTCAATTTGCAGCTCATTCGTTTTCTTTTTTATGAACCATTATTTTATATTACTGAAGTCGCTTGTATGAAAACGAGATGGTTCTGCCTCAGGCTGTCATTCTGTCCCTATATGCTGTTATTTCTTATTCTTCATCTGAAATTATTCCCAGCTGCCTGTAATGTATGGATATTGTTTTCAAAGGGGATTATGACAGCATTTATACCAGAGTAAAATAAGTAAGCCAAAAGTCTTTGTATTGCATGGCAGATTGATGTAAGCATCTTCTAGCAATGAAGAATGAAAACATAAAAACAGAATATTAAAGAAACTTAAGTTTAGCCATTCTGAGTTCTGTATTTATAAATGTAGTCAAAAAACTAGTAAATATAATGAAATTTTAAATATTAAATTACGATTAATCAAGGCTGAAGTGACTCTTTGTCCAGACAAGCTTACGTGATCCTATATTTGTGTTATTCTGCCCTTAGTTCATCTAAATAATGTATGTTGTATAACAGTTAGTTATAGTGATACTTGTCATAAAATAAAGCATGGCATAATACACATATTGCATACTGCATAACTACAGTGTTCATCAGTAGCTGAAAAGCGGTGACTCCAAATGTAATTGGCATTAACTACTGATGCTTTGTAAATGTCTATGTTTAAAGGCAGTGATTTGTGGAAGACACAAAATAGCACCACACAAATTGTTTGCACATTTGATGGCAATATTCAAACTGTAATAATCTTGTGAAAATCAGTTCATATTCCCAAGTTAATGAGATATGGTGCAACATAAATGTTGTCTCTTCAAGAGATCCAATTAACAACACATGGAGTCTGAACTACAACATATATACAGACAAGTACTATCAGTCACCAAGACTCTTCTGTGCAATATGTTTGCATTGTATCAATGTTATTATAATACACAGTGCAAGTGATGCCACATCTCTTGTACATGAAGACTGAGATCAGCAGATCAGTCCCTTCAGAATGTCTTCCCCAGAGTAGGACAATAGTTGTCTAACAACATTAATGCTAAAGAATAATGGAAATTTGGGTAAAATACATAATTTGCAACTGAATTACATCAAGAAACATATATGTGTGGCTAAATAACAATAGTTAAGGTGTTTACCTCACAGACTCATGGTACAGGGTTTGATTCTCAGCTTTAAAACGGAAATTGGTTAGGCTTAAAATGGTCTAAAAAGGGCAGTTAACCTAGCATTTACCTACGAGAAGGAATCAGTGAAAAAGTTAAATAGATATTGTGGCTAAATGTAGAACACTATTTACATTTAAAATAACTTGGTTTCCAAATGTAATTTTTCATTTTAACTTGCAATATGTACTGTGCCAGTGAATTGCAGGTAAGGAGTGGAATTTTCATATTCATGAAGTCACTTGTATATGAACCACATTACTATAGAAATAAATACATTCCAATTTACAGCCTCTGCAATCATTTATTTATGATTCCTGTTATAGTACAAGTCCTTCCAAGGCAACTTGTTTGACACCTCTGCTCTGTACTATACATAGAAAAATGTTGATTTTAGCCATGAGGGCTTAATTGTTACAGTTTGTACCACCTTCAGATCATGCTGCTTGTCTTTTCTCCTCCCCACCCATGTGCATCTTCGTTTTATTCATTTGTCTTTTCCTCAATATCATTATCAGATTCTGGTCGTGGTACAGATGGAATGCTATCATATGTGAACATTAGACTTCCAGACAGTACTTCTGTGGAAAAGTGCACTGCATTGTGTACCCTGCCAACATTGCACAGCCTTATTGTTTCCTTGGCAACAATTCAATGCCTGCTGCCCTCAAAGTGTTAGCAATGTTATTTGTGAATCTTACACCATTCCATTAACTTGTGACCACATATGAGTTATCATTCTGTGATGTATCCCTAAAGCTGTATAAATCTAATCGAATAAGGAACTATTGGGTGGAGGTCCATTTTTCCTTTTAATAACCTGAATGTTTCCATATGAAGGGACTGTTCAGACTATTACTGGAAGTAATGTCATGGTAGCCTAAATTACACTTTCATTCATTGGAAACCTAGACTATTTATCATTGAGGAAACGTGGACATTCTATTCTTTATACTGGACTGCAACCAGTCAGCATCAATATTGACTTCAGGCTCCACTATGTTTGGTCAATTTTACACATGCACAGTAACAATTGCATTTTCATATGTATTTGCTTGGCATAATACAATCTGTCTTAATACTGGTAACTGTCCATTTATTTCCTGGAAACCAAATGTTCTCTCACACTAATGTTTTTATACCTCAGTAAGGTGCATGGACAATTTTCAATTCACTACATCTGTAAATTAACTGGAAATTGCTGCCCGTCAATAGATAAATGTTAGTTGGTACTGTAATGCGTTTGTTTCAGATTTCGTATTTTTTAAGAGAAGCAAATCTAGATATTTTTTCCTGTGGTGATTGTTTCAAATACAAAACACTTCTAGAATACTATCCCTTTCATAGTTTCTTCCTCAGTCTGCAGGGTGTCTGTGCTATAAAAATGGATCATCCTGCTAGAATGTTGACATCATCTGTTACATTTCAATATTTTTCTCTTTTTCCTAAGGACAAGTATGTACTTTGAGACAACAGACAAAAACAATCCACATTTGAGATATTATATAAGTCTGAAGAAAAATAGTATAGTGAATTATTTTGAACCAAAATGTCATAATGTTTTAGAACTGGAAAACAATGAATTAGGCTTGAGTAGTGTATTAAGCCAAAAAGAAAGGCCATGAAAACAAAATAATAGGTTATGCTTAAAGTTCTTTAATATACATAGAAGACGTATAGTCCTTGATTTTAAAAAAGCTATTTTTATGTAGTATTATGAATATTTTTACAATTAACTTCATGAAAAATCTTTTACATTGTTCACAGACTGTAAATTGATGTAAATTATTTTTAAAAATCCAAAGTGAAAATCATCACTGCATACATAGTGTTCCATTCTGAATGTAATACTTTACAGTGAAACTATACTATGGCAACCTTATGAGGCCATATCACTGGGGGTGGTGGGGTATTCATAAAGGGTTAGCATTGTTGCTTAGTGTTAATTATCACAAGACAATATTTTTAATTCTGTCCTGGTGGCATGTAATCTCACTTAACATTCACTTTTAATGACCATGTAGCTCAACTACATACAGCTAAGATAGAATTTAAAATACTGGCTTGCAGTAATTACTGCTAAGTGAGACCACTAAGCTTCTTTTACCCACCTCACCCCGACCCCATTATAGTGGTGGCTTAGACCTGGGATTATATTCGATAAACAAAGTAAAAATAAGTATAACATTCCCACAAGAAAAAACATCTTTTCATTCTAGGAGTATCCTTCTTCTGTGTCTAGAAAACATCCACTGGTATGAAGCAGTATTTTACGTTCATGTCATGTCCATTCTTTTAACTTACTATAGCACCCTTTCTACTTCTAAAACAATGTTTTATTTTGGGTTAGAATTGTAAATTACTAAAGTAATTATTCTTTCAATACTACCATCAATTAGTCTATTAATAATAAATCCTGTTTGATCTCTATTAATAACAGCAACCATTTTTTAATCTATTAGATAAAACTGTAGTACAGATTTTATAATCAACATTGAGATGCAAATTGCTTCTATATGATAAAAGTAATATATTTTTCCCTTGTTTATGAATTGGAGAAATTATTGACTACTTCAAAGAAGGAGGAATTATATATGAATTTTCTGTAAATAAAAAGGTTTCACCTAACATAGCAATTATAGTTAGAGTAAAGAGTTTATATATCTCATCTATTAAGTCATCCATTTCGGGAGCTTTCCCATTTTTACTCTTTATTTATAGATTCTTTTATTTCATTTAATGAGATTGGTTTATTTAAAAGAAGAAATATGATTTTCATTTTAGTAAGAATATTGTTATATAAATAACTATAAACTATCATTAGTTGTATGTTACGTTTATTTAAATCTTCATGATATTTCTTAAAGATTAACAGCATTTCTTCAATATCTGAGGTATCTTTTTATGTTACTGAGTTAAAATAGTATAGATATGTATTTTAATTAGTATTTTACTTTTATTAGCCAATCTATATAAACTTTTTGGTGTCATAAAATAATTATGTAATTTAATCTTTTCTAAAGCTATTTCCATTTTATGTATTTAAATCTCTTGATATTGAGAAGTTAACTTTTTGATGTTTATATTTCACTTTTGTTTTTCATGTTTGGCTTTTAGAAGATCTTCTTATCTTTTTAATATTTCATTATCCCAAACTTTAATTTTTATGACCCCCATCTACCAATTTTTTTCTTTAATCTGTACTTTAAAGTATCCCATAAAATTTCTTTATTTCCAAAATCATTATTACCGAAAGTTAAGAATTCTTGAATATACTAATTTAAATATTAAAAAGCTCTTTTAATTTAGTCATATAAGATGGGATTCTTTATATATGTTGGGCATTTCTTGGGTACATTCTAAAATTATTGATAGAGCATTATGATCTGATAATGGACAAGTTAATGTAGTAAGATTAGTAACTCTGTTCATTAAATCTTGTGAAATATAAGTTCTGTCAGTTTATGTTTGGGTACCATAAACAAAATAATAATAAATAAAATAAGGTTAATTTGAACAAGCTTTAATTCTTTAATTAATTGCTAATAATCAATTTCTAAGAAATTTCATTGATGCAGCAATTCTAATACTTTTATGTAAATTTGTGTCAGCTTTATCAAAAATGCTATTAAAATCACTATCCATAACTAAACTATTTTTTCAATTACTCTGTAAAACTAATAAATTGTTCCCTAGTTACACTTGAATCAACACCTGGAATCCAACTTACAAAAATGCCATTGTATATAACTACATTAATAAATTTTACTAGACATAATTTAAAAAATATGTTAGGAATAACTAATTTATATATTGAGAGAGGATGGAATTTTGTAGACTGGGATTATTTATTCAAATATCTTAATTTTTGCTTTTTGGAAGAATTTATAACATTAATTAGGAATTTATATGCAAGTGTAAAGCTTGTATTAAAATAGCATACTTTGTTTCACAAATTTTTACTATCAATAAGGATACAAAACAAGGATTATTATATTATAAATTGTACTTTCAGAACTCAGATTTTGTTTAATTTGTTGTCAATTGTTAAAGGACAGCACAGTTTTTCAGTAGTTCTATAAATGGAAATGCCAGTATACTGAAGATCTTGGTGAAACAGAAACTATAGTCAGCAATTCTTATTTAACTGCTTATTTCCTTTACAAGTAGAATATGAAATAATGGACAGTGCCAGGGGTGGCTCATGCTATAGGACTGCAGGACTGCAGCCCTCCCACCTAGAAAACAAAAAAAAAAATAAGAAAAGAAACAGAAAAACAAACAGTAAAAAAAATAACACATTCCCGTAATTCCCAGAAGTACTCCGCACATGTGCGCACACTCTCAGACTGCTTTCCCAGCAGTCTGTGCGGTGGTGTCATCACAGCCTGGAGGTACTCCGGACTGCAGTAGCAGCAGCAGGCTGGACCAATCGCTCAATGGTTATCTAAGTGAAGGTGCGCTGGTCCAATAATAAGTGCTTGCTCATTGGCAGAGAGGATTACAGGACTCAGTGGATACCAATGCTCATTGGCAAAGAGGATTACAGGGCAGATTTGCTCATTGGCAGAGCTTCTAGTGTGTGTGTGTGTGTGTGTGTGTGTGTGTGTGTGTGTGTGTGTGTGTGTGTGTGTGTGTGTGTGTGTGTGCATGCAATTATTACATGTTCCTGATATACTTAGCTTAACTTGATCAGTTGTGCTCAGATGTGCTCAGAACATTTCTACAGTTTCGATAGGCTTTCTTTTTCTTGATGCACTGACTAAGTAATGTTAATGTGGAAAGCATCTAAAAGTTTAAAAAGTACAATGGTATGAGTGCACTTATACTTCAAAACAAATCTCAGAGTGTGAGTGTTTGTATATATTTCGAGCATAGTGCCAATCAAACCTTTGGTTAATAGCTACAGAATATTATGTATTTACTGTAAACCATGAGAAATGCTGTGTAATAAAATTTGTTTATGCTCTAAGCAAGTGGCATGTATGGAGAAAAATGAAAGGTGTTGCTATTTGTATTACAGGATCTTGTTAACTTTTGATAACGGGAATAAATGCAGATTACATAGTAAAGTGTTCTGCCACATTATGTTAAAGGCATAGCTGATTTTTTTCCACAGGTAGCTGAAATTTGCCACACATCACACCCCATGTACAACAGGAGAGTTTAGCGGTACCGCTGCCAATCTAGCAACTCAGCATATCACTTTTTTTTTTTGGTCATTGCAACTTGAAATAACTTGCTCTTTTACCTCATATTATGTTTTCTTTAGGTCCTGCAATGCTTAACTACATGGAGGAAACAATATTTATTTCATTGTTCTGATTGTTCAGTTAAAGTTTTTCTAAATTAGCTGTTTGCACACACAAGCACATGCCGAATTCATCATATATCATTAAGTACTGTTTCAGTAAAAGTGTACACACCTAATTTAGAAACCAATTTCCACAATCCCATCGAGTAGCAGCAAAATAATTTATTTGAAAGTGAGTTAATAAACAGTGTGCAGACTTTTGTCTAAGTTAATGATGTTTATCTAGAGACACAGACATTGTCTGACACCTGTTAGTCATGACCACACTGCTACCAAATGATCTGTTCTATTGTACCTATAGGGTGGAAATGTGAGTTTTTTTTTAACCTATACTGGTTCACATACATGAGAACTTGTTTTATTAAAGGGGGCACACAGACAGTTATGCAGTGTAAGTGTGCAGAGCATCACCCCATCCAAGGTAGACACAAGTACTACCGTGGCTTTTCATCTGTCCTTGCTTGATTTTGCAGAATGTTCTGGTTTTCTGTCATATTTTTATACTGTTGATTTATGCTTCTTATTATTCATAAAGTGCCTGTTGCTCTGTGTTTAAGTAGCAATGCTTTCATGACCATCAGGTAAGCTTGTCTGAGATTGTAAGATGCAAGTAAATTTTAATAAGCATACTGTTAAAGAATTACCAACATTGAAAGTCTTTTTGTTGTTGCCATGCAGAGAATACTTATATAACTAGATAACGTATAACCCTGGGTATTGAAATGCATATGACAGTATTTGTAATAAAGGACAGGATTACAGTATTTTAAGAAGCTCATTACCTTTGTTGGAGACTTGGACATCTTTGCAGACTTTACCCGTAAACTAAACAGAATGCCAATCTATCATGTGTGGTCCATAACCTGTGCAGTAATCCTTTAAGCAATTTATCTTGAGCTTGTTTCTTGTTTTCTGTTCATTTTTTATTTTGATCATGTTTTCCCCATGAAACAAGTAGATAGTTGTTGTCAGGCAGCAGGTCTTTTTTCGATAAGAAACATTTTTACAAGTGGGGGCATCACAGAGATTGCTACTTTCAGCATGTTACTTGGTACTTTTATAAAGCTGAATATAAATTATAATTAGAACTGCAGTGCAAGGAGAAGTGGTTTTAGATGAGTGCTGCTTGTTTTTCTTATACTTGACTTTGACTGGCATTCCAGTAATGTATTTAAAAAGTAATTTATTTTTTCATGGCTCACAACCTTTTTGTTTCCATCTAGATATTAAGTAAGCTGTCATGCAGCCAATACACTGAAATATTTTTTTCTTCTACACTTCATTTTGTCTTGATTGGACTCTCATAATGATGGTTTGACACCCATGGCACTGTATTTTATTAAAGTTCCAGTTTTTGTGGTTTTGAGCATAGACCCTCCCCTTTCTAGTTGGCCACACCCCATCCCATTGGCCCCACCCATTCAGCTGTCTCCTGCAGCCCCCCTTTGATTTGAAGTCACCAGCCACCAATGGACAGTGTGTTAACTGTGGGCCAGACATTGCTCCTGCTGAAAGAAAATCAATCAATATAACTCTAATACATTGCAGATTCACATTTGTCTCTGTTTTAATGTCAAAATACATTGATGATAATCTTTTCAGACTCTATTTGCTACTTCTTCATGCTCTTCTTTTCTTTTTATCCACTGTTAGTGTGCTATTACTCTAATTCATACTGTTAGGAATTCCTAAAATTACCTGGTGTATCATGTTTGAAATATACAGAACATACACTAAATAGAAATCCTTTGTACAGTTTAGGCTTGTGCATGTAAAGAATGCTGTCATACTTTGAATCTCATAGCTTCCAAATATAGTTTACTAAGTTCTCTAGAACATTTATTTTATTCTGTGATGATGTCATCTATTGCAGTGTATGGTGCATGCTGTCTCAATATTTTCTAATTTCCTTTTTATGTCTATCCATATCCAAAATCTACTAGATGATTTTAAGTTAATGAAGGTGTCAACTACAGCGTAGATCCCATGACTTTATCACTAAAGTACATTTCTTTCAATAATTTTGTTCTGGTGAAAATGATAAAACATTCTGTAATCTGGCTAGTGTACTGACCTTGCAGACTGGTCTGTATTGAATGTTAGCTAGAATTTTTTCAATTATACTATATTGTTTAATGCATTTTACTAATTTTACCATGTGACAATATTTCTTAAACTTTTATGGATATCTATTTTAGTATGTGGTTATTATGTGAATAATGCCAAAAACATTTTACTATACATTAATTCATTAATGCTGTGCTACCCCTTCAATACATGAAGCCATTCTATTATATTACCATTATCTGTATTAAATTATGATGTACATAACAACAACACATTGAGTATTGTACTGAGATCAGACTCAAGACACAATATCATATACAATTTGTAAACATGTTTTTTGACTATGCAGAATTATATACCTGAATAATCAAGCCCACATGCATTTAAATTCAATAACCTTATAATGACCTTACATTTTAATCTGGCTTGCTAGATACATCATCTTCATCGAGACTTTGAGGTTGGCATAATGGTTAAGGTGTTTGCCTTACAAACAGAAGGTACAGATTTAATTCTCACTTTTGAAAGGTAAATTGGCTAGGTTTAAAATGACCCATGAGGGCAGCTTACATATAACCTGCAAAATCTGAAATAACATCAGTTCAGACATATTTTAGGGGAGTCCCTACTGGTCTAGTGGTTAGGATTCAGAGTTTGCACCACCACAGCCTGGGTTTAATTCCCAGTCAGGGAAGCTTCAATGCATTTTCACCTCTTAAAGTTGACCCAGTAGTCAGGGACTTAGGGACACACATAGACAATAACCTAACCTTTGACCTTCACATGTCTACAGCAGGAAATCATTCTATTTTGGGCAACTTATAAACAAAGTTATGACATCTAAGTCCAAGATAGTCATTGTTCCACTGTATGTGGCATTCATCAGACCTATTTTTGAGTACAATTCCCCCTTTGGTATGTACCTATCCAATAACCAAAATAAAAGTACTGATGAAAGGACAACAATAGATGTTTAAGTAGCTTTAATCATGACCCCAATACAGTCACAAAATGCACAGTACATATGTGCATAAAACACTTCAATGATTCACCACATTTGTTGTCCAACTGTAGACTTCTTCAGATAAAGAATTACATTCCCATCAACACTATTTAACCAATCAAATTACCATAACCTTCCAATGAAATTCCACTTTCAATAAAACAATCAGCCAGTAAAATATAAGAAGAAATAAAATATTAAACATAATGTCAATATAGAAATCAATGTTTGCTATCAATATAAAATATCTATAACAGCACTTCCACATTTTAATATATATTGAGGGTGTATATAGGAAAACATATGCATATACAGTGTTATAATATATATATATATATATATATATATATATATATATATATATATATATATTTATATATATATATTATATATAGATTTTATATATATATATATATATATATATATATATATATATATATATATGTGTGTGTGTGTGTGTGTGTATGTATGTATGCACCTATATAACTAAGGGAATTGTATGCTATTTGTGACCATTTGGTGCTCTCTAGTGGACAAAATGTAAACTTGGGACTAAATATAAAAAAAAAAAAAATAGGAAAAACTCGAAAAAATCAAGTAAGATTAAATTATTGATTAATCAAATCAAACCCTACTATAGACTAGATGCTCTAAGCTTCAATACAGGGGCTAGGGAAACCGTATCATTAAGACCAGGATATTTGTTGGCCTCCAAAACTATTTGAAAATACAATTCCCTGTATTCAGTTTTAGTTTCCCACATACCAACCCTTATATCTTTTTGTACCATTTCTAGTATAAAAAATTAAAACTTAGCTAGAGCACAATTCAGACTATGTTTAGACAAGGCATTATTCTGATTTTTGGTCCACATAGCATTCAAATGTTCATAAATCCTTCTCCTCAACTTCCTTTTATTTTTCCCAATGTAAAATGCACTGCAGGTCACACAAATTGCAATACAAATCACACTATAACTATCACAAGTATTGTATGCTTTACTTATTACAAGCCGGTCCCTCGACTCAATATATATTCTGTCACCATTACTAATGTGTGGACACTGGGTGCACATTCGACATTTAAATGTTCTCCTTCTCCTTCCTTTATTCCTGATGTTAGTGTGAGATTCCTACTCTTTCTAAAAACACATTTCAAAGGTTTATTAAAAATTAGGCTAAGATCCGATAAATCACTACAGCCTGGGTTCAATTCCCAGTCAGGGAAGCTTCAATGCATTTTCACCTCTTAAAGTTGACCCAGTAGTCAGGGACTTAGGGATGCACATAGTAACCTAACCCTTGACCTTCACATGTCTACAGCAGGAAATCATTCTATGGTGCACAACTTATAAACAAAGTTATGGCATCTAAGTCCAAGACAGTCATTGTTCCACTGTATTTGGCATTCATCAGACCTATCATTGAGTACAATTCCTCCTGTGGTATGTACCTAATCAGACATATCCAATAACTGGAATGTCCACAAATGTTCCTCACTAAAAGAATACAGAGCATAAGTAAAATGTCCTTTGCAGACCACCTCAAGGCCCTATTCCTATATTTTGTCTCCTACAGGGTTTTGAGGGGCGGTCTATGCTTGCCATACAGGGCATTGCCAGGCCCCTACTCTGGTGGACCTCCTGTATATCCACAATACAAACAGTGTCAGAGTTACCCATTCTAAAGTCTTAAACCTTGATGTGCTATAAATAGAACCTGCTGGAGAGACAGGTATGTATCCCAGAGACTGCCCCATCTATGAATTAGGCTCTCCATCCATGTGAAACAGAGTTCCTCCCTAACCCAATTCAAGTGCAACTTTGACAATTGGATGGGGAACAGGAAATTTATTCATCGTTTGGCACCTATGTCTCTAATAGACACAGGCAACCTGGAAATAGTTCATCGTCCAAGCCCCTGCTTGTAAATTTTTCATCTCCCAAGCCCCTGCATACACTTATCAATGTTATCAGAACTTGTCAAATGTTTGGGATGCATGGGTAGGTTAAAAAGGTTCTTGTGGTCATTAGCCTAGTAAACAGCTATGAAACTTTATATTGTATATTAAAGTGTAGTAATGCTCTCTGCCACATTACCATAATGTGTGCAATGGCATCTAGCCCTCATCTATTGAATGAGCAGCCTGTCATTTAATCTGTGTGTTCTGGTTTTGTGTAGTATTATGCTTTGTTTGTGTGATACATTTTATTAAACTTGCATAATTTTCAACAGATGTTAATAAAGTGATTTTATAACATGCTTTGCACAAATTTCTCATCATTGGATATACACTGCAGTTTGGATGTTATCAACCATGATGTCTGTAGTTTCATAGTTTCTTTATAAAATTTGCTTTGAAATTTCTGCTCTCCCACTTCCCCTTATATTTATAATTGAGACCATGCTTGTCTTATCTGTTTATATAATTTGCATGGATTAAAATATTGTCAGACACTTGGCACTGGTCACGTCTTATAACAATCAAGTTACCAAAAAATGAAAAACACAACTTTTCTCATTCACACTAATTTTAATAAAACATTAGTACTTTCATCTCCACCATTAATGAGATCTCTTCAAAATAAAACATAATCAATTAAATCACTCTTAATTAGTTGTCAAGTCATATGATAAAACACTATATAAATACAATTCACACACTGAGTCTTTTATATGCTGCAATATTTAAAATAATTTACATAGCATTATAAATTACCCAAGCAGCTAGATCATTGCAGACCCAACCAGTAACTATCTACATCAACATCAAACCATGGTAAACATATGTTGGTATTTCTAAAATGAAGGGCAAATGAGGGCCTGTCATTATTCCTACATAATTTGATCAAATGTCAGTCCATAAAGAGAGTCAATCAAAATGTTTATAGAAAGAGTTTGAGATCATATAAAGTTTGTGAGCTTGATATGCAAACTAGTAGTCAAAAATATTAAGAAGTGGAAGCCTCCACATTGTTCAGTAGATATCAATTTGGAGAAAGCAACTCTAGAAATAATAAGGTGCCATAAAATGTAGCTATACATTTTTGAATGATTTTTAAAAATGAATTTAGAAATAAGAGTAAGAAGGGATTTAAGAAGAACATTTGGTTGGTAAACATGTTTATTCTTATAATCAAAGTTTAATATACACACAAAAAATGTAAACTGACCATCTCGCAAAACAAGGGTCACACAATCTAGGGATCTGACCTTAGTCAGCAACTCAAACAAAACATGCTGGAGAGATGGATACGTGTCTCAGAGCTTGCCCCTTGCTTCCTATTCACATTAAGCAGAGCCATTCCCTAGCCCTCGTCAAATGCAATTTGGATCAATGGATGGAGAATCTTAAATTCACACAAAGGGTAGTGTCAGTGTACCTTATGGACACGAACAATCTGTAATTTCTATGTACAGGCACAAATCCATGCTATCCTCATTCTCCTAGGGGTCATATATTGGGTAAAACTGGATTATATTGGCTAATCTTATAAGGACCCTTAAGCCATTAGCCTAGTAATCTTCTATGAACCTATGAACCTATGACATTTTCCTAAACCCTGAGTAAGTTGTACTAAAAGTTCAAATTATTTTTATATATATTTTATTCCTAATTATTTGACAGAGTCATTTTACTGCTTGCTCATTTATTTATTTATAAGTTTGTTAACCTTAATAAAAATACTGAGGTGAAGCACATACCATAACTTTACACGTTAGTAAGAGTTGAGTAAATTGATTAATTTGGTAGGTGATGTGTCGAGCTGATCACTTTTTTTAGCCATGATGTGGAACACAGCCATGAAAGATCCCAAAAATCAACTTAGAGAAATGAACAATGCAAAACCATCAATGAAAAGTATGCAAATTTGAGTTTCCATGATAACAAAAAGACTTTTGTTTGTGGGTATAGCTATCTGCAATCTACATGGCCTGGAAATAGTTTTCTGGGAGAAAAGAAGAACAACAGTTATTTAAATAGCAGGACTAAAGAATAGAGTATGGTAAAGGACAGAAATGGTTAAAATGAGCTTGGTGAAATGCTACTAAAGAGATCTAAGGCAGCTTTTGCTTACTATTGATTCAACTAATTGAATTAATAATGTTGACTGGAAAGTTAAAAATATGGGAGAATTTCTAACTTCAGGGAGAAATAATTCCAAATAGAGGAGACAAATCTGTGGAATGCTATCTCATTTTTTTCACAAACATACAGGCAAGTTATATTTGAACATTGCAATCATTATTGGTTTGCAGTCTATAATATGTAATAATGGTTTACCATCAAAATGTCTAGGTGACTTACCTCGACTGTGAGAAGGTCAAACACGGAGGAGCAGAGAGGCAAAACTGAGAACAAAATTCCTGTCAACTCTGAAATGTTGATATGTAGCTTTTGTTCACAGTTTTGAGTGTCTGTCTTTTGAAGTGTATCGCATTACAGTGGGGATCGGGAAAATTACCCTTTTCCCCACTGCAATACGATCTTGGAGTTAGAATATATAAGTATCGGGGGTGTGGGGTGTGCAGCCCCCGAAATGGGGGTTGCAGCAGGGCTCACCCCCTGCAAACAAGTAAGAAATTCTCTGCATCATAGTGGTTGTTTTTTTCTGGATGGTGAGCAGTCAAATGTCGATTCTTTCCTTCAAAAGAATCGACATTCTTAGCAGTCGGCTGGATGTTTTTTTGTTGTTCTGGGTCGGGAATGTGCATAGTCGAGGTAAGTCACCTTGACATTTTGATAGTAAACCATAATAACTGCTGTTATAACTGTTGTTAGAGGTTTATATATGTCTTTCAAAGGTTACTAACTGAATCAAGGTTTAATCTGGAGATTAAAATGGTAGCAAAATTATTTGCTATTTCCAATATCTTGGGGCATCCAAGTTTTGATGGAAACAGTAAATAATAGTGTCAACTGTAAAACAGTTATTAAATTTGATTGCTAGATATTGAGAGGAAATTCTGAAGAGTTATTTCATATAAAGTAATCAACATTTCAAGGTAAGAGTAACAGAGTAAATGGATGGGGGGCATCCTTGTCTCACAAGAGTTTCACCATTTATGAAGAGAATTAAATATTTAAACAACTACAGTGAAGTTGGATAGTAAATTAAATGTTTTTAAGACTATAACAGAAATCTATGCAAAGGTAAAAATAAATAAACTTAAGGTCATTCTTATGTTTGTTAATGACTGGATCACAGATTCTAATAAAAGAGTATTGTCCTAGTTTTGCCATGTAGCTAGAAATCCAGACTGAACAAACAGATAAAATTTGGAAATGATAACTATATACTCTGTGCCAACTACAGGAAAATTTTAATATCAAGAGTCAACAGTGATGTTGGCCTGTAGTTTCTCATGTCAAAGTGTTCCATGAGAAGTTGAAATAGAAGAAAGTTTTGCAATGGATTTAAATATTTATCATGGAAACTCTCTTAATGCAATGAACTAAAAGCTGTTAGTATTTTGGGAAAACATTTTACAAAATATTCATAGAAGGTAGTTTTAAAACCATCAATGCCAGAAACCTTGTTTGATGTTTGTGTGTCAGTTGCACTGATGATTTCATCTTACCAAAAAACTGGTGAAAGAGAAATTATGGGCTAATAAGTATCAAAGGCTGAGTATTTTATTGAGCTCCATTGTCTGCCAGTCATAAGCCCCTCCATGAGATCTTTCTGCCCATTCATTCCTCACCGTGTAAGAGCCATTCCTGTCCCATTCATTCCCTGTGAGGTGAGAACCAACTGTAGGGCTCATTATACCAGCAGCCAGTTTTCTGTTTTAAGTTCAGATTTCCATCCTCCTCTGACTGATGTGGACATCAACATCACTACAAGTCCCCCCCCCCCCACACACACACATGATTCATGCATTGTCTCACAGATCTGCTTATGAGGGCTAATTTCACCAGCATAAGACATCTAACTGCTGTAACCAAGGTAGTGGCCTTCTTGACATGGAAGCCTCTACTTGTAAGAGTGCATTTCAGCCAACTAGAAAATCACCATTCTCTCCATCGGGATAGCTGAGCCATCTCTAGAAACTCACTTCAACCCTCTCTAGCCTAAATTTTCTAACATCCAAGCTATTTGTACTTGGGTCACATGGATCATAGTTAGGACTTCACTTCACTGCATTGCAGAACTAG
This sequence comes from Protopterus annectens, assembly GCF_019279795.1. Lineage (NCBI taxonomy): Eukaryota > Metazoa > Chordata > Ceratodontiformes > Protopteridae > Protopterus > Protopterus annectens. The sequence goes on from NC_056729.1 coordinate 261,938,702, forward strand.
AATCATTGTTTCAAATTGTATTCATGTAATTGACTCACATCCCTAAGTAAATTATTTACAAAGGAGCATGACCAAGGCAAATTTGGGAAATTATGCCATTTTTTACTCTAATGAACCAAGTATTCCATAACATCTGGGTATCATACATTGGTTGGTGAATATCTGCCTCCCTGATTTTTTTTTTCAGATAGCCTCCTTCTTTCAAGCATACAATAGGACTGGTCCACAGAGGCAGTGGCCAATCATGCATCTAGCCCAAAAGTATAAAAAATTGGTTTCACCTTGCCTTATGGGAGGCAAAGTGATATACACGGGACATAATGGAAATGGAACATCATTTCACACCTTATCTTAGTGAAATTTGTGTTTTACCATGTGGTATGATATATGTGCTTAAGGAGAAGGGAAGTCTGAATGAGGAGGTCAAAGCTAGAATCATAGTGGCTGCTGCCAACTTGTACAAAGTACCAGGGTAGCACAGTGTGCTTCTGACAAATAGTAATAAGCCAGAAAGTAAGGTATAAAAACAGTGGTATGATCAGTACCACTGTATGGTACAGAAACATAGACAGCAAAGGTAGAGCATCAGAGGAAGACAGAGATGATGGAGATGAAGTATATGAGATAGGTAGTAGGATACGGACTGGATAGAGAAATTAGGGCATTAGAGCAGAAACCTGAGTAGCTCCAGTTACAGAGAAAGTCAAAGAGAACAAATTATGACAGTTTAGGCATGTGCACAAAAGCAGAAGACAATCTGGTGGAGAAGATTTGGGATTTACAGGAAGAAGGCAAGAGGAATCACGGGCATCTTTGAGATGGATGAATTGTGCAACTGAAGACCTATGACAGCCAGGTATGACTGCTGAGGAAGGCAAGGATAGCAACACTGAATCAAGAGAGAGAGACGCTGACATCTGATATGACATCCTGACCAAATACAGAAAATAGGGAAAAGGGGTGATGATGGTGATGATGGGCTCTTACTCTCAAGGTTAAGAAATGGCACATAGAAAAGGATAAGGAAACTGAGAAATGGGGGAACATTAGGTTGCATTAACCCATGTTATGACTCCAAGATACAGACTAGATATGAAGTCATCCATGATTAACTTCCTCTTAACTGAACCTCTACAACTGCAAATAATATTATTGTTCATGAGCAAAGGATCACCATGGACCATGAGCTATACTGTGCTTAGATCCATGGCAATATATTTGTTTTTCCCTGACCTAACCTCCTCACAGCTGACCGCCAGTTGCCATCAGCTCATTAACTCATTTTCTGGGTCTGTCCCCATGTTAGCTTCTCCTGGGCTCAACCTAACCCATGTTTAGCACCACTGAGGGAACTGGAATACTGCTGTAGCATCACACTGCTGCCAGGAAGAGTACAGAGCCCCTATAACTGCTGTCAGGGAGAGTATAGCACTCCCATAACCCAGTGGCAGCATTATACGCTCCATGTCACTCATGCTTAACCTCCCAACCATGCAACATACTGCCTGCAGATTGGATTTGCCAGAATTTTAATGCTGCCATGGCAACATTCCTAGGCATAATCCATCCCCTAGAATGATGGAAAACAGTATTACAAATCAAGGGGAAAAATGTGTATCTTGTTCTAGTTTAAGTGTTCAAACTACTGTAATATACACAGCTTATATATGATTTTGTAGCCAGAGCACTGCATACGTTTTAATTCTGCCTACCATATTTAACTTATACATAACTTACTTAACATGTAATTTCAGTATTACTCCTCTGTGTGGAAAAATGTCTGCAAAAATACATATATATTTTATTTTATTAAGCATTGTAGGCTTCAGTCTGTGTTTGGTAATAGTTGAATTGGATCATTTTTTTTACCATGGATAATATATTAAATAAATAAATAAATAAATGAAAAAAACTAAGAACAGTGAATGTAACATACAAGTAGAAATATATTATTTGATATTATATTACACTGAGCATTGTTATGCTAGCTTATGTAGGGAGGTTGCATTTAGTTCAAATGTATAAATTACTGATCTGAAAAATAACTCATGACTCATTGAAAGTGTAATGCATGATACATCACATTGAAGTATAAATATTTATTGAAGTAGAAAGGCTTTTATGAGCAATGATATCATAAATGTTTAGTAGAAAAGCAATGTGAGTTTAGTTAATATAGCATTTATAGCAATATTTGCAGGGTTATTTCATAAAGAGGAAGTAGGTATGATTTATCAGTTTATAAATGTAGAGAGATGCGGGATGGTTAAGGATAGCAGTGGGAAAAGAGAGAAGTGGACAAGCCAGTGATTCACTTCACAGCTCTATCAATGCATGCATGCATGCATATATCAGACACTATACTCAGCAGAGCAGTGATAAATCAGGTTTGAAATATGATTTCAAGTATTCAAGTCAACAGTATGCTTTTGTGTGGTGCAGTATCCCAACAGCATCTGCAATATTCCTAAATGTATTAAGTTTATCAAATAGGCTATTCAGTATTCCTTACATAATGGTCTTTACCTTAAAGTGGTAACATAGAAACAATCCCATAAAATATACAGTAGAAATGTAACAAGCAGGATGGGGCATCTAAAGAACTATATGCTTTAGATAGCATAATGGTGTAAAAACATATGTTTTTCTACTTAAAGTGATGCCTATTAAGGGAACATTTAGTCACAGAAGATGACAGTGCATGCAATTCACTTAATAAGTTGCTGACACAAGAAATAAAATTGGATGCAATTAAAATTGCTGCACTCTAAATTCAGTCTGAAACTGTGTTTTTGCCAGTTAGGAGTCAGTCACTAACAGTAATCAAGAGACAGTCCAAAAGCAGTCTAGCCTGACTGGAAAGTTCCCCACCTGCAAGAATTGCCACCAGTACAGTGTAGCACCTGTTTTAGTACCTAGACAACGGCAGTAGTTCCATCAGCTGCAGCTGTTTCACCCTTAACTATGGCGCTGGGGAAATAAGAATTCAGGAGAATCCAAAGTAATTTACACCCTTGTCTTCAGTCTCCCTGTGCCAAAAAAGAAAAAAAAAGAATACTGTTTGATGCCTACTGGCAGACAGATAATGTTAAACTAAGACTCTATATGACCTGGAGCTTAATTTAACAGCAACCAGCCAATAATTCTTTACAATTAAAACTAACATGGGAAGAATTGCATAGCAAAACATGTCACAGTGCATCCAGTAGGACAATAAACTGATGACCCCACCAATGTTTTATTTCAAAAATCAATCAATTTTGGGGGGGCATGTGTGCAGCAATAATCATGGTGAGAAGAGAGTTTTATTTATAGCTTGAAATAACCATTACATTTTGTCAGTTTATAACAAGCAAGCAGACAAGTTTGCTACAGACCCTCTAATGATCTGAGCATTTTCTAAAGCTCATATAATAATGTACAAGAAACATCAGTTTAAATAAGTGAGTGACATACAGAGAAAATATAAATAAGCTACAACTATTAGATGCTGAATCTTAACCTGGCCATATCCCAAGAATTTAGTGGATAAATCTTATAGGTGACCATATGATTGTGCATTAGTAGTAGCCAATGAATGAATGAATCATTACATTTAAAATTAATATTAGTGGAAACATATAGTATAATCAAGTAGTAGCAGTGCAGACATACATCATTAAGCTTATAACTATCAATTACTTGCATATACATCAGTCAGTGAATATAACCAGAGATAGCTGATCAGTGAACTTTACTTTATAAATAAGGTTTGGAATATGAAGTGAATAAATTTAAAATAAAGAGTATGCTTTTACCTCATATATTGTACTAATAGTATGTATATAAATGTTTTTACGTTGTTCTAACAAATTTTTATCAAATAAGATTTATAATGACCAAATAGATATAGGCTGACAGACAAGTCAACACCACACAAGCCAGAAAAAAATGCATTAATAAAGACGGTTAAACGCTTTCATCCCATAGAACTTCATCTGAACTGAAAAAAGTGTACATAATATGTTTAAATACAAAATAAATTAAAATCATGTGGTTAAATCCATCCAATCACTTCCAGCCTTCAATTAATACCTATTAAATGTTAAATAAATCTATACTGAAACTATCACGTCTTTAAATGAAATTAATCAAATATGTTTTTTTTTTAATCTTATAAAATCTGAATTAAACAAGTGCAAAGTTAATGAATCGATAAAAAATGTATAATAAAGATGACAAGACCTGACCATTTAAAATCAAAGTTTAGCAGCACTTAGCTTTAGGATGTTGTTTAAAGAAACACAATCATTTTAGCCTGGATGGTCATTTGCATTGAATCCTAACTGACACAACAATCCACAGTATTCAAGGGTATATTCCCAGCAACCATCCCTTGGGATTTGTATAACCTGCTCCAAAACTGTGAGAAGCAAATGTAATTTTAGTGGCACATTCTAACTTGTGTTTAAACAAGGCATTGGAAGATTTCCTTGTTTTTATATCATAGTAGTGTCCTTGTATTCTTGTTCTTAATTTGCATTTAGCTTTGCCTACATAGATACAAAACAAGAATCACAGAAAGCTAAATATACTAACCCTTTACTATTACAATTATTGGAGGAAGTGAATGTAAACTTCCGATTAATATTAGGTAAAAACAGTTTACTTCCTACATAAATATATTAATTTCTTAGTGTTAAAACTAGTACAAAGACTATTATATTTCTCTAATTTTTCTTTTATATTGGCATAGTTTAAATAAGTAAAACATGGTTTGGTCCCCAGTTTACCTCTCAAAAGGTTGTCATGAGTAACAATATCCAAATTTTTACTTACTAGTGATAGAATATGGTGACTGTCTGTGTTATAGTTAATGCATTAGCTGTTTTCATAACCATGTGTTGTTTCTTTGGTTATTTCATTATTGTAATTATAAATGAATCCTGTCCCTAAAATAGGTTTAAATCTACCTTGCCTATTCTGCATAATCTCAATTTTATACGAGTGGACATGTTTGGTGAATAATCCCTTGCTACAAACATATTCAAAAGTATCTCCATCTCCTTATCAGAATGAGAATCATCAGAAATATTTCTCAAAAGTCGGACCATCTGACATTTAACCAAACTTTTCTTCTGTTTAAAGGGATGGTTACTGAAAAAATGCAGATAGCAATTTGAAAAAATGTGTTTTCTGTAGATGGCAGATTTAAATCTACACACCTCAAAATCTTTAATAAGTAATATATCAAGATAATTAATCTCAATGTTAAATTGGTGAGGAAATTTTAAAAATACTGTGGTGGAATTAATGCAACTCACAGTTAGCCAACTGTTCTAGATCATCCTTCCAAATTATAAATATATCATTCAATAAGCATGACATTGTTATAATGTATGAGAAAAAGTTAGAATTAAATACATATTTCTGTTGTCAAAACCACGTTACCAAATCTGCAAAGGGGGGGGGGGGCACAAGCAGCATCCATGGCCACTCCCACTAATCTGCCTAAAGTACTCTCCCTCAAAACAAATAAAGTTATTTTAAAGGCAGCTTCCATGAAGGATACAAGAGTAATTTCTCTGTATGACAAAAATTCACAAGCACACAGAACCTCGTTAAACCAGTCTAAACCTATATCATTAGGAATACATGAAAAAAGGTCTACAACATCAGCGGTGACTAAATACCAAGCAGGATTTAACATTTTTGATTTAATTTGACCTAAAAAGTCCCAAGAATCCTTGATAATGAAAGAGTGTTTTGACTGAAAAGGTTTTACTATTCTATCAATGTATAGAGCTAGTGAATATGTTTTAGACCTATTAGCTGCTACAATGGGATGAAAAGGGGAGTTGTCAATATTCTTGTGAATTTTGGGTATACCAAATAAACCAGGAACAATGGGGTATTCCAGATATAAAACCTTCTTATCAATTACCCCTTGACTATAAAATCATCTAAAAAATAAATCAGTTTTACAATAAGCAATGTTAATCTCATTCTTAGGTATTCTAATGTAATGATTATCATTGTTAAGTAAATGAAACATGCAACCAGAATAGTCAGTGGTGTTCATAATGACCATACCCCCTCCTTTATTGGGCTTCATGACCGTAAATATTTTTTATTTGTAGAAAGTTCCTTCAATAACTTTATCTCATCATGAATCAAATTGTAAAAATGGGACATGTTGGGTACTTCAAAAAATTGTCTAATATTTAATACACATTTTTTCAAATAAAGCTAACATCGGGTGTAAGGGGATTTATTGTACTCTTCCTGTGTTACCTATAGTTATTGAATTTCAACCCTTATGCGTAGAATCACTGTGTGTATTAGATAAAAACAAGAGGGACAAGTTTAATTTCACAACATAAAGTTTTAAATTAATGATCAATTCACCTAAATCAGTCTTAGCACTGGGGATGAATGTGAAACCCTTAATAAATCAGTCAAAATATCTCACATGTGGCTCCAAATCACTGTAGTTAAACATCTTAAATCCTTTGTGATTAGTTAAAATAGGTGAAATGTATGGTAAACAATGTGATAACCCAGTGTTGTTAAATAAATCAATTGAAGTGCTATTTATAGAAGGATTCAAGTAAGGAGCTGTTCTAACTAACTCAAATACAGAACCTAATGGTTCTTCAAGATAAGTAACATTGTGTGGGCTTAATTCCATGTATTTCTCCCCCTTTCCCTGTACCTCCCCCTCTTTCACGGGGCTTGCTGTTTGCAAAATTGTATCCCCTGTTGATGTGTCTTCTTTTGCTGAGCAATCCTCTCTAATTGTCTCAACTGGGGTGTATGTGATGTTTCTAAAAATCATAATGCTCAAATGTATCAGCCACCATATTGACATAATGGCCCTTAAATGATGGTCCTTACTGTGCAGTTTAACATGGAGCCTCCCCCCTAAAAAACAGTAGTATTTTAACAACTGAGCATACAATATCTACAAAAAATATACTTTTAGCTATCATAATTTCACAGTAAAACATGCTGCTAATTAAGGGAGTGCATGTTAAGAGACCTGTTAGAGCAGATACCAGTGAGAGAAAGAATAAGTTGGTAATGCAAGAAATTGGTAATACTCAGACTTAGCAACATATATGGTTGCTTAATTAATATTTTTAAACATGCTCGTGCAGACCCACTCTTTAAACTGCTTAATCTAGCTTTAGCTACTGAGTTTGTCCCATGTGAGTGACATATTACAGTGATGATGACCTTCTATAAGAGTGGCCTTACAAGTGACCCAAGGAATTACAGAACTATCAGCATTAAGAGCCTTATCTGCAAAGCCATGGAACATATTATAATTGACCTCATATACTGTAATATCAAGAATCTTACTAGACTTCTTCCCCAAAAGTTTTTGGTTTGTGAATGGTAGATCCTGTCTGCTAAATCTGGTAAATTTCTTTGCACAGATACCAAGGCAATAGACAATGTCCATGAACTATGCATAGGAATTTGAGCTGGCTAAGGCCTTCAGCGCATTCCCATGTTGACATCATACAGAAAGAAATGTGTTAAATATTGACTCATATTTACTAAGATGGACAATAAACTAGCTGAATGATAGAACCCACACATTGTAAGTTACAGAGGCCTCATCCGAAAGGATTAAAGTGACAATTTGTATACCACAGGGCTTGGTGCTGCAGCCTGTCCTCTTCAGCGTTTACTTCTCAGATCTTCAGACAGAAAAAAAAGACCTATGGCTAGCAAAGTATGCAGAAAACTGTAAACTGAGAGTTGTTAAGTCATCCTCGCATAGCCAAAAGCTCCAGAATTAACTATCTCAAGTAAACTAAATGGTAAAAAGTATAGTATAATCAATCTTAGCAGACAGTTTCTCCCCTCATCCTACTGTACAAATAACACAGCACTACAAAACAAAAATTTAATCAGGGACCTTAAGACTATAGAGGTAATCGCTTTCTTATAGTCAGCATTGATCAGATCAATTGGTGAGTACAAAGCCCCATTCATCGTGTATCTCACAAAACATATCAAACAATTAAAATGCTCCTAGAGGTACCTACCTAAAAAATAAAAATGGCTTAACATCCCTGAGTTATAAGAGAGGCTGAAGACGCAATACTTTTATTCACAGTCTTACAGACATTTGAGTGGAATTCTCTATCTTGCTTAACACTCCTTTAGAGACCCAATTATCCTGGACCTCCCATACCTCTGAAAATCCAATGTCTCTACCAGTACTAGAATCAGGGACCTAGACCTTAACCAACAGATAAATGAAACAAGGTGATGGGAAAAGTTTATAACCCACCACATCCCAAGCCTGAGAAATAAACTTTCTCTGTGTGTTAAGCAGTATGACTCACTATCTTCCTTTGAACATAACCTAGATGACTTGATGGTATCCATGAACTTAATCCAGAATCAATTAGTATGGCCTTGCTGGAGAAATGAGATGCAGCCTGAGAGAGGGTACTAGCAAGGTGTACATGGTTGTATGACTCAATAGTCTTGGAATATCAATGAATCTATGAGTCTATATGGGAAGTGTAAGTGGATGTAGCATAACCACTGCACTCAAAATTAAATATGAAATGGGGTTCGACCAAGGCAGGAGCAAGACATTAGCAATGTCAGTAGTGCAGTTTAAAAGCAGTCTGGACTAGCCAGGAAGTTTATGGCCTGCAAGAATCACCAACAGAATAGTTTAACAATTCCTTGGCTATCTGTACACTGACAGCATTCCATTGTTTGTGCAACTGTTTCACTGTTAGATATTGTACTTTGTCACATGCAGATGTGGTGGTGATGGTGAGGGGGGGTTATGGATGGAAGAAGCCTCATGGCATGCAGTCAGTGTGAAGCAATCCAGAGTAATTTTCTACCTTTGTCTGCCTCCATTTTCCCTCTATAACAGTATAATTTCCTTTAGGATGCAGGTGTTTCATTGTTACTTGTTACAATGCCTCACATGTAGCTGTGGGGAAGGAAGGATAGCACATAGCACTGTTGCATTATGGGAATCCAGACTAATTTACGCAGCTGTCTGCCTTAGGTCTCCTGACACAATAACAACACTACCTTTAGCATGCAGTTATTTAACTGATAGATTCTGTAGTTTTCCACAGGTAGCTGTGGTACATAATTTTGGGGGCAGACTGCATAGCACACAGTCACTGTAGACTAAGCTACAGTGATCTACATCTGTATCTCTCTGTATTCTTCTTGTTTGGTCTTAACCTGTTCCTACTGCTTATGATGCATATTAGAAGGATGGTGGTTAATTAGTGAAACATCCCCGTTACAAATGGAGGTTGATAAATAATGTAAACTTCTTAAGTTACAATGTCTGCTTTAGGGGTAGACATAGAAGAATAACATCCTGACTAGATGGCAAGCATTAAATTATTGTAAAAGTTTAAGTTTTGCTGGACATTGTCATCAGTTAAGTCTGTATAACCTCCACCTTTGTCAAGCTAAGGCATTACTTTTTGACAAAAATGTGAGGGCTGTGCTTTTTTGAACATAATGTGGTATTCAATAAAGACTCAAGGTGTGTGTATATACATATTTTGCACTACAGAAAAGTCTAGATCTGTACACAATATTCCAATTCTCTAAAACAAAAAATAAAGCATCCCTTCACCCTGCAGGAAAACTTGTAGCAGCTAATAGCAAATGCTTTTATTTTAATTGTATTATGCTCTGCATGTATTTATTACCTGATGCATATATACTAGAAACTGAGATACATATGAGTGGCGTAATTAAATGAAATCACAGAGAACATGGATTCAGTAAATTTACAAAAAATATAGTTTTGCTTCTACACATTTTTCAGATAAGTCATTCCTAGAAAGCTTATTTTATTGGGAAATATTCTTAGCATTCTACATAAAATACTAATCTCAGGAACTTAAATTCAAACACTGCTTCATGTAAAACTGGATTAAGTGATTGACAGAGAATGAATGAAAACTGTTACATACCATTAATATTATTTTAATAATGCTTGTACTTGAAATTAAAAATATATTCAGGCATTGACAGTGTATGCCAAGGTTACCTGTGCTTAAACTCTCACTACATAACTGACATCATCTTTCTTTTATTCTTTCACTAATTTTCTCAGTGGAAGACTTATCAAGATATTCATAATTCAAGCTATATCACATAAAATCACCACAGTTTAAAACTCAATAACCCTATTATATTGCAGTATAATTTTTACCCAATTTTCTATCCCTAGGGGAAAGATAACCAGGATCTTCAAGCATGGTTTTGACAATTTTACAGACTGCCTCTTCCATAATGGACATGAGTGCCACCCCAGCAGTGAATTTGTGATTTCCTATCTATTGGTCCAGGTTCTAGTTGAAGATGACCAGAGAAAGGCACTGCTTCACACGAATAAGAAGTCTATTCCAGAAGAGGGGCAATGTCTCAGATACATATCTGTCTCTCCAGCATGAACTATTCATGTCAGAGATCAGGTTTAGATCTTCAGACTGGGTAACCCTCGTGCAGTTAGTTTTACAAATATGCAACATTTCCAATAGGGCTGGGTCAGAGACTGCCTAGTAGATCAGGCACAGATCATCCCTCAGTAATTGGTAGGAAACTGAGTACATCTATATGGCTTTTAATCAGTCCACATATGACATGCTGGTTATACTCTGTATTTTTTTGGTAAGAGACCTCTGAGGAAGCTCTAACTGTTGCAGGTGCCTGAAGGGATACACGCCAAAGGGTACATTGTACTCAATTACTGGCCTGATGAGGTCTAATTTCTATCCCTTTCAACTTTCTGAGTTAAAAACCCGTGTTTGCGCAGGTTTGTGCTTGTTTTAGCTCGGTGGATCCTGTTTGGGCATCCTGCAGACTACTACAGCACCAGAAATGAGAAAGAGAGACTTTTTTGCTGATCTAAGTACCTTTTTGGCTTTCTCTTAACTGTTTTAGCTTATCACACTTTAAAAAGCCATTTTACTGTGGTTCTGTTGTATTTCTGCAGCATTTTACTGTTCAATCGTTTTATTGAGTGTGCACTTGATTTATCTGCTTAAAAGTTAAAATTTAAACTACATTTAGTACTGTAGGCATCCCACTCAAGTGTGACAGCCTTTTCTGTGCATTTCTACTATTTAAATTGCTTTTTGCTGTTTAATTTCCTAAAAAAACAAAAAAATCAAAAAATACTATCTGTACTGCTCGTTTCCTGCCCTTTCCTATACTAGAATAGTCCGGATCCCAGATCTGCTGGTTTCAGGACTTTAGTCTGTGTTTCTCAGTGGTCCAGACCTTGTTGTGTTAGTAGGAGGTCTTTCTGCTTATCAGTGAGAGTGGTAAGCATTAGAGCAGCCTATCTGTCACAAGAGGTTTCCAGTTCTGAAATTAACGTTTTGGGCTAATTTCTATCCCTTTCAACTTTCTGAGTTAAAAACCTGTGTTTGCGCAGGTTTGCGTGAGTTTGCGCATTGTGCACTGCTGCTTACCTAGGGTTAAACTATTCCCGGTGCCCTAAAGTCTGCTCTTCAGTTTTTCCCTTAGAACTACCAAATTCTTAACTTTAGCACTTGAATCTGCTTTTTCATGCCCAACACTGGTTCAGAACTATTGGAAGCACTAAATAAACTACAAATTACTACAGCACTCACCCTTCCTCATTACTTAGTGGTTAACCATTTTTTCTGTACTTATCTTCCTCAGTTGCTTACAGGAAAAAAACTCTAGTGCTTATTTCCCCTCACTTGTCTGGAGAAAAATAGTGATTACCCAGGCATGTCCAAGGGATAGCTCCCAGTGTTCTCTCCTGTCTACCTGATGAATCTGGGCATCTTAGGGCAATGTAGCAATTGCCTCATGTACACTGACAATCCCCTCTTCCTACCACCCAACATTACAACCTGTGAGAGATGCATTTATATAGCCAAACTGGAAGCAAAGCTCTGTCAACCCAAGACTGAATTTGTTAGTCAAGAGGAGAAGGTAAACACTTGCACCATACCACACTCATTGCATAGACCCACTAAACCTACACCACCAAAACCTACCCATAGATACACAAAAACATTCACGGAGGCTCTCAGTAATAATCTGCCCAAGCAACAGAGACCTCCAAAGCAGAAATGCAAGCAGCCTACACCCCTCAACTCAACCCAAAAGACACATACCCCACAGACTCAGTGTGCCACTCAACCACATACCCAACACATTAGTCATAGGTGTCTCGATAGTCAGGCACACTGATGTTCCATTCACCAGACTAGATAAGGAGAATGTTACTGTCAGCTGCCTGTCGGGGGCCAGGATCCACCACATAACCCATGCACTCAGGTCACTCCACAACAAGTACAAATATGAATCAGTCATTACCCGTGTTGGCGTGAAAGACCTGAGATGTGCCTCTCTGGACTACATGAAAAGAGACATGGAAGAGCTCTCCAATCTTGTAATCCAGGCAGGTTTGACCCTAGCCCTGAGTAGCATCCTACCTTCACCCAGAATGATACCACAGTACAAGAACAAAATGATTGACATCAACAACTGGTTAAGCTTCTAGTGTCATTCTAAGGGGATCCAATATCTGTCTGCCTGGGAAGACATGGTCGACAGTCCATGATGCTTTGCCAGAGATGGTCTGCACCTGTTGCCCCTGGGATTCTGGATACTGGCTAAGGCTCTTGCCACCCCTATAGTGCCTTTTTTAGGCAAGATCCAAATGAAAAAACCATCACCATAGCAGGTACAGGCAAACAAAAACTGAGGGTAATGCTACTCAATGCTAGAAGTCTAAACTTCAAAATGCACTCACTCAAGGCACTCCTTAAAATGGAGAACATCGATATCTGTGCTGTGACTGAAACCTGGTTCAAGGCTCCAGAGAGCACCCCTGCATTACCAGGCTATAACTCATACAATACATTTCAGCCATCTAACCTGGACCAGAACACCAAAGGCGAAGGTGTGTCCGTATTCCTTAAGGATAGTCACACTTCCAGGCTAGTTGCCCAACATAATGCATCTAAACTTATCCAAGTGCAACTAACTCTGGGCAAAACTGCAATTCAAACTGTAGCTTGTTACAGATCCACCACCATGCCCCAAAACTCCCACTCATCTCTTTTTGATATACTGGAAAATATTAGGGTCCAAGCAAACACCCTAATAATGGGCGATTTCAACTACCCCACCATTAACTGGGAAAACAAATCATGCACCAACTCCTTTGCTCAACGCTTTCTATAATTCATAAACTCCAATGCCATGGACCAACTTATCCACACCCCCACCAGGAGCAACAATATGCTAGACCTAGCCATTACCAACAAGAGTGACCGGTGTTCCATACCTGAAGTCAACTCCTTGTTGGTCAGATTCGACTATAAGCTAATCACCATAGATATCCACATCCCACCCCAACCCCCATTAGGGAAACCACTGTAAAAAATTTCTCCAAAGCCAACTTCATGCTTCTTAAGACAGAAATGGCAAATGTCACAACATCCATGCAGATGGGCAATGCAGTTATGACTGCAGAATCCTACATAAATGCTCTCTATAAACACTTACACGAGTGCATGGATCATGCTATCCCTAACAGAACCAAGATGGTATCCTCCAAAAACAGGAAGCCAATCTGGTGGTCCCCTGCTATAAACAAACTCTACAACAGAAGGAAGAAACTGTTGCAAAAGAGAGTAAAATCCCATGAGTGGAGGAGCTCCCTGGTCAGCCTCAGTAAGAAACTGAGATCCCTCATAAAATTCTCCAAAGCTTGCTATGAAAACAAGATTGCCTTTGTTTCTAAGGACAACCACAAAGCATTCTATAGCTATGTCAAGAATCTCAGTGGCAACACCCATGTCTGGTCTGAGTTACAGTACAATGGCACACACATTATTGAACTAGCTGATATTGCCAACATCCTGGCTGATAGGCTCAGTGCTAACTTTACCCCCCTCTCACTCCCTAAAGGGCCCATATCTATACCGGAGGAAATCAGATCCTCTACAATCACAACTATGCAGGTAAAAACTGCACTTTCCAAAGCCAAGAACAAAGCTTCCATGGGACTAGACAACATCCCAGGCTGGGTTCTACATGAACTTCAGAACAAACTGGTTGCCCACCTAAGCACCATGCTCAATCATAGCGTCACATCAGGCTCTGTACCCACTGAATGGCGCACAGCAACAGTTATTCCACTCCACAAAGGAGGAGCCACCACAGGCCCCAGGAACTATTGCCCTATTAGCCTGACGAGCCGGGTCTGCAGAGCCATGGAATGCATCATCATGGAACTCATAAACAAAGACATAGGTAACCTCCAAACTCTGGACACCACCCAGTTCGGGTTTGTGAAAGGCATATTATGCCTCCTGAACCTGATTGACTTTTTTGAAACAGTCACCAAAGCCATCCACCATTCTGGAATTATAGATAAACTCACTAAACTGGGTTTAAATCCGTAAGTCACAAGATGTGTTGCCAACTGGCTCACTGACAGAACCCAAAGTGTAAAGGTTGTAGACTCCAAATCTGAATTCAAACCAGTGGGTCCTCTCCTGTTTGGTATCTACTTCTCTGAAGTATACAGTAATCCCAATACACAGACGGCCTCTGGCTGATGAAGTTCATGGATGACTGCAAACTAGGTGCCATAGTCGAGTCCCCAAATGACAAGCACATCCTACAGAAGGGCCTCACTGAGACAGATGCCTCATGTCAGAGCCATGGTCTCAAGCTAAATGACAAAAAGTGCACTGTCATCCATGTGACGCCTGCGCCCTGGCCGAGCAATCAAGGAGCCTCAATCCTCACCACTAACACCAGTGAGGGGCATCTCATATAGGAGGAAAGGATAACAAATACACAGTAAAGTGCAATTTCCCTTAAGAGCACACAGAGATCACAGTCAGTCTGGGGCTGGTCACTTCCTTGCTCTCCAGGTCCCCAATAAGACTCCCCACTGGCACAGCTATAGGGTCCAAATCTCAGCCTAGTGAGCAAGCTAAAACCTCCATGACCCTCTCTGTCCAACCAGTGCTTTGTGTCCCTGCCCAAGTAGCTGACACACACACACACACACACACACACACACACACACACACACACACACACACGCACATACACACTTTGAGAAGAGTTTATACAACCACGCAGACACTTCTGGGGAAGGCTGGCACAGGTTCTCCAGCTGTGCCCCTTTTTCCCAGTCTATACGGTAGTACCAGCTGCCACCAGCCACTATTTATCAGCTACTCAAAGGCCCTTAAAAGGATGTCCAGTTATTACTGTGCAATATTATTTATCCAGTTGGTTGTATAGCCTAGGGCTAAAGCTATTGAAGTGGCTTTGTACAATTTAAAAAAGGCATGCAAGTACTCTAAACAGCTTAAATTGTCTCTACAAAAACAGCCACAGTTGAAAGGGTTTAAAATATTTAATAACAAATAGTCAAAACACAAGACAATACTTTTTACTACACAGTGCTAGTCAAGAGTTCAGAGATCACAGAGAAATAATTAAAACAATGTGTTAGTACAGTTCTGACATCACAGAAAAACACTTCATCCAATCTTTCTAGTTTCTAGCTTTATATAGAGCAAGACTGTGCTGGAGAGTTGGACGGTCAAGACAAAAATGCTTAATGCTCTCTGATTCTCTCTGTTTTTAAAATCAAATTCCTGGTTCATATTACATCATTCTTCACACTTCCCTGGGTTCCCAGGCTAACAGAAACTACATTTATATTCTTCACCTCTGGGCAGAAACCAGAGCAATAAAGGACATTTATGCATGCAAATTCTGGCCATTAACTCTGGCCTTAAAACAATAGGCAGGATTCCTTCATCTAGACTGGCCGGATCCATGTTTACATCAAAGGGTCACAACACTCATTACTTAGTCAGTTGAGTGCACTGTTGTTACATTTTTTTCAGTTCCACATGTAACACTATTTTTATACAACAAGCCTGTGGTTTATATTAATATTTACAGATGACAGAATTATCTCCAATCTTCACAATCCCCTTTGGTAAAAACTCTGTTCCCATGAACTACCATATAGATGACAGTCCTGTTAATGCTGAAGGTGTGGTAAGAGACATTGGGACAGTAGTCTCTCCTTTGATAATCACATCACCACAGTAGTTAGGAAATCCTACTATGTGGCACAACTCGTCACAGAAGGGTTCTTATTCAGGAAAAAGAGATTATTCTTCCCCCTCTACTCGGCACTCTTTAGACCCATTATTGAGTACAACCCCCCTTTTGGAATGTACCTCACAAGACATCTGCAAAATCTGGAAAAGCCACAGAAGTACCTCACCAAGAGAATTACGGGCCTCAAACAAATGTCCTATGCTGACCATCTCAAAAAACTCCAGCTTTACTCTGTAGCGTATCGCCTACTCCAAGGTGATCTCTGCCTAACATACAAAGCTATGTCAAACCCAGAGCTGTTGGACATGCTACACCTAAAGAAATCCCAATCCCTCCAAAATACATGGTCTAGGGACCTAAACCTTGTCACCACAATAAATAGGACATGCTGGAGGGATAGATTCCTGTCCCAGAGACTTCCCATACTCTGGAACAAGCTACCTATGTCAAGCAAAGTTCCTCATTAGCAATCTTCAAGAAAAATCTTGATGAATAGATAGGAATTAGGAAATTCACCCCAGGGATCACTTATGTGGCTCTGCTTTCTTGGGTGGTAAAAGCCAGGGAACCTTGTTGGCTAGGCTTACATAGGCCCTAGGGTTGATAGCCTAGTACCTACCTATGAACCTAGTACTATGACATCCTTAAATATGGTTGCCATGTCCTTACTTATAAGCTGAGCCACACAAAAGGATTTCCTTAACACCATGGACACATGGTGTTCTAAGTTAAGATTATCATTTATCTGAGTACCCAGATCTTTCACCACTGCGTCCACTCTTAGTGGGGTGCTATCAGTGTTGCAATTTGCAGGAATATTTGATTTCCCAAAGGGTATTACTATGCAGTTCTTCACCTTTAGTTTGAGGCCATGACTCAGACTATTCAATAGGATACCAACATCATTTTGGGAGTCAGTAATTGCCTACAACTTGCGGCTATCAGCAAACTTCATCAGACAAAGAACATCTACATATTCCTTGACATCTGAGAAGTATACCCAACCAGGAAGGGGTCCAGCACTGAGCTCTGTGGTACTCCTCTGGTGACGGTCTCTTGCTGGATATGGATTACTCCCACTCTACCAGCATGTGTCCTATCTGTGAGTCATTTGGCTATCCATCTGGTGATGTAGAGGTTTATGCCTAATTTTGTGAGTTTATCTATAATACTTGAGTGGGATATTTTGTCAAATGTCTTGGCCAGGCCAAGGTAGGCCTTGGCGACCTTCTCAAAAAAGTCCACCATATTGAGCAGGTGGGTCTTCACCTTGATGTAGTCAAACTGGGTTGCATCTAGAATCTGGAGATTTCCTATGTCATTGTTAATGAAGTCCGTGATTATTCCTTCCATAAGCATGCATATGAGGCATGTCAGACTTACGGGCCAGTAGTTTCCTGGGTCTGCTGATGTTCCTCATCTTGTGCAGAGGAATGACTGTTGCTGGCCTCCACTCTACTGGAAATAAGAGTATAGAATTACAGACCACAAAGGGAACATCTAAATCATTATGATTAGGAATAAGCTTATTAATACTATTAAAGAAGAATATGCTAAAACATCTAAAATCAAACACAAGGTTAGACAAAAGAACTGAAATTTTATTGGTATTGTTCTAAACCACAGGTCTCATACTCTTAGCTCACAGGCCAAAGTTAGTCCATTGCTAATTTTTTCTCTGGACCACCACATGCTCTGATGCTCTGTAGTTTACAATATCTGTGCTATGCATTCATTCTCTGATCACCTCTCTCATCCTGTTTAGGGTTACAAAGATTAGTGTATTTGAATATTTGTAATCGTTGACTTTATATATGGGTACTTAATGTTAGATCAATAATACTAATTGTCGATCCAGTCTTCTTTGAAAGCCAAACATAGAAAACAAAATACATTGGTCCACAAAGGATAAAAAAACAAATGAAACAGATAGTTTTGCTTGTGGGTGGGGGCAAAATATATAAAACAACACACACACACACACACACACACACACACACACACACACACACACACACACACACGCACATATATATATATATATATATAGATATATATATATATATATATATATATATATATATATATATATATATATATGGATCCCTATGACATCGCCAAAATTTCAAAATGCCGAAGACCATATGGCCAAGACCATACGTCTGAAGTTTTTGAAATTCTGAAAAAAAAAACAAGAAAATAAAACAAAACAACTTAACTGCATGTTTTTGCAAGGGGGAGCAAGCTCCCCTGCACCTCCCACACCCCCGTTACTTAAATATACCAACTCCAAGATTGCACTGCAGTGAGGAAAATGACAAATCCTGGCTTTCACTCTATACACTAATCCCAATACACAGTTTTCGGAGTTTCAAAACTTCAGACATATGGTCTCGGCGCATCTATATTATATAATCAAACTTTTAAAAGTTCGAACGTCATATGATTGACACCATATGATCGAACATTTAAAAGTTTGAAAATGTAATAAAAAAAATAAACCAAAGAAAAAACCTGCCTGAACGGTTTAAGCAGGGGGGCAAGCCCCCATGCACCCCCAACAACCCAGCTCTTTAAATATACCAACTCCGAGATCGCACTACAGGGAAATCTTCCCATTCCACACTGTACAGAGATCTCCATTGAAACATTAGAACTTTTAAAAGTTTGATCAACTGGTGGCAACCATATGATGTTCGAACTTTTAAAAGCTTGACAACATGATATAGACTTGGTCTCAGCCATATGGTCTTCATTGTTTTGAAACTTTGCGATGTCATATAGAGAGAGAGAGAGATAAGATATTAGTTTAGACATTGCAAAATAGTGGAAAAAGCTATTTGGTTCTTATCTAAAAACAGAAATGATTTTTATTTTAGTATAACCTTATCAAACATAATTATTAATATCAAGGAGCAAGTTTAATGAATATGACTCAAACTATTAATGCAGTTCTTCTAAAGTTGAATAAACATAGTAGGTGTCTTCCTTTATCTGCTTTTCGTTGTCCTTTGCTTATAACACTAGACGTAAATAGGTATTCAAAAGTGAAGGCATTAGCTCAGCACATATGCAACACAAATTTTTGGTATTTCCAGCTAGGTTTTAATTATTTACTACCTCCAGAGAATTATGTTGTGATAATAATCATATTTATTTTACTTTAGTTCACAAGATAAAATGATTGTTTATTACTGATGGCACCGATACTGTTTTAATCTTGCACTGACATAATCAGAGGCTGTAAAGAAATTGATAACATTAGATGTGTGATTTATTAGCCACTTTTGTCACAATAAGTTGAAAGTTGAGCAGAGCTTGTTGTCAGCACTGTACTGAAGATGTTTCTACCTAAACCTAGACTTCTGACTATATGTTTTTTTAATTACTTAAAAGGTGTGTATAGTTATAGTTGTTGCCAGTACTTTATCTAATTAATTTAGATCATTAGAATCTCCCATTTTAACTTTACTAACCTTGATCTTTAAATCCCAAAATGTATTGAAAACATTCTCCCACCTACTTGCTGACATAGATGAGGTCCAACAGTACTATATAAAGTGGCAGTCAGTGTTAGGCAATGTGTATGTTGTATTTTTTGAAGTCAGTTTGTTTCTTTGGGTAGCTGAAGTTTCCTAAAAATGAAAGCAACTATAAAATATAATGAAACGTAATAAACTCATTTCTGGGTTTCGTGATCTATCTTTGTTGGGTATTCAAGAAATGGACAGTATGGTGAAATTAAATCATTTTGAAAGACTAGCTAGGTGGGAGTCTGGGTGGGACCACAATAATGCTTCATATTCACTGAATAAATAAACTGAAAAAGTAATAAGACTGAACATAGTGGAGGTCAGAAATAGTTTAGAAATCACACAGAGTCAGTTGTGTAAATGGACTATATTGAAATGTGAAATAAATGTGTGGGATTGATCACAATGGAAAATGAGAGTGCCTATACAATCAGAAGACAGCCACTCAACATTTTAAGAATCAACTGTGCAAGATACAGAATAAGGCACTGCAGATAGTTAAAAAACTTGATCAAACTATATGGCATTACAGATAGTTAAAGAACTTGATCAGACTATATAGAATTTAATTAAAATGGATGATAAGTCATGAAATCAAAAATAAGGCTGCATGGTCATTTGAAAGGTAATAGAAAGATGCACTTGTTGGAATGCATTAAATTTATGAGGATGTAGTAGACTTTGTTTGCCAAGAGATTTGTTGAGAATAGCATTTGTGAAACACACAACATAGCAAGACTTCAGACTTAAAATATAAATATGGAAAACCTTGACCAATATTCAAAACGCTGTTGCTGTGTTAAGAAAAAAGAAGACACATTGTAGAAGTTTTGTCAGCCAGATAGAAAATTATACATGGCTGGGATATCTGCATTCTTAAATTATGATTATTCTTTTTTTTTTCCATAATAAATCTTTATTGTTATATTATTTTCATACACAAGTAACAACAAACACAAAATATTAGAGAAAAAATACAAAACAAAAGACTACTAACTAATATCACTAACCATCACACCAAACAAATATACAATATTTACAAGAATGCTTCCATATAAAACATTAAGAATAGAGGAAAAACAAAAAGTAATTAATAACATTTCCAGTAATATACAGTTTAAATACAAAATTTTCTCCAAGCAAATAAATAAATGTGAATACCTTCAAGTTAAAAGTATTATGCTAATATAATATTAAATATCTGTTCCCAAATTGTTGGGTTATTAATGTTTTTATTATGCGGACTTAAAAGTAGTTTATGAGCTAATATATGCCTTGTTGCCAAAACTCTAAAGTTTTCCCAAGATGTTTTAGATGTGTCTAACCAATTAGTGGCTATATAAAGCTTCATTAACAGAAAAATATTACTATATATAGTACTTTGTGATCTAGGGAGTTCTTTCGGGGGAATATGTAGAATCGTAAATTTCCACGACAGCATTGTACTTTGGTAACCCATCTTCTGAAGTTGAATCTTAAGGGAATTCCAAAGCTTATATATGCATTTACAGCTCCAGAACATATGAAGAAGATCAGCTGGTTGATTTTTACAGTATGGACAAGTTGGAGAGTTTTTAGAATTAAATTTATGCAGGGTAAGGCGTGTATAATATGCATTATTCCATATCATCAACTGGGTATACATCAATTTTTGAAGAGAAGTAGATTTGATAGTCAGGTCAATTGCTTTTAACATATTACTTTTGTCTGTCACTAAAATTTTCTCTTCCCAATAGTTGGATAACAGAATTTTATCATGAAATTTAAATTCTTTAATTAATTTATTTGTTGTTGTTATATATTTAATATCCTGTTGGAGGGCTTGTCACAACTCAAAGCATTTATTAACATTTTCATCTTCAGGTTTAAAATTTATAAAGTAGCTCATAGCAAGTTCTCTAATTTGTCTCAAAATAACAAGATCATTTTTAGGTAAGTTAAATTCTTGTCTTATTTGATTGGCCGACCGGTCCAGATATTTGTATATATCAATCAAAGTTAAATTAACTATTAGTGGAAACTTTTTAAGATCAATTGATTGTTCAATTTTAAATTAAGATTCCTATGAAAGGGTTGAAAAACCATCATATACTGAATCAGATCCAAAGATTGAAATAAATCTTGTATAGATAATATGTTTGTTTTAATGTGTTCAATAATCCCATAAATTTTCAAAGTATCTTTACCTAAAAAGGATATTGCTTTAGGATTAATGTTTAACTTTAAAATATATTTATAATTCAAAATCACCCAAGTTGGTGTCCACTTAGTACTAGTTGTATCATAGTTAGCAATTTTTAGAATTCTATTAGAGTTCACGATTAGGTAGTACAATTCAAAATTAGGCAACTCCAGTCCTCCTTTATTTTTTGGGGTCATTAATTTATCATAAGATATCCTGGGTTTTTTTTTTTGGTTCCCAAATGAATTTAGCCAATTCTTTATGAATTTTTTTTAAAAATGTCTTTGAAAGTATTAATTGGGCTGGCCTAAAAATATAAAGTAATCGTGGTAACACATTCATTTTAATAGGTTCATAGGTTGGTACTAGGCTATCAGCCCTAGGGCCTATACAAGCCTAGCCATAACAATTCCCTGGCTATTTCTTCCCACATTATTTATAGGTTCATAGGTTTAACAATTGAAACTTTTGCTAGTACTGGCAGTTGTAAATTTTTCCACCTCCCAAAATCAGAAATTATTTGGTCCCAAATTGTTTTAATGTTATTATTGTAGAAGTGTTTATTATCTGTAGAAAACTCAATACCTAAGTATTTATTTTTTTCTTTAAATGTTACCTGCCCAACCAAAGGCAATAACGAAAAAGGTTTAGGTGTCTTTAAAGGAAAAATATTGTTTTTTTCCAAGTTAGGTTTGTAGTTAGAGACTTATGAAAAATCATTAACAGTCTTCAATAATTTATCAGTGTCAGATATTGGAGATGCACAATAAATATTAAGATCATTCGCAAAAGCTGCCATTAAAATTTTAGTTCCATAAATTATTGGGACATTATGATAGACGTTCTGCTTAATATATAAGAACAGAGGTTCAAGATAAAGATTAAATAGTAAAGGGGACAAAGGGCAGCCCTGGCGTGTTCCAGTCTTAATCTGTATTCTTTTGGAGAGGCTTCTATTAGTATACAGTGTAGTATAGGGATTACTATATAATATTTGCAACATTTGAACACATTCATGGGATATATTAAAATAAGGTAAAAGAGCAAACAAAAAAATTGTATTAACCCTGTCAAAGGCCTTCTGTGCATCAATTATAAGGGCATAGACATTAAGATTATTTTGTTTAGCATGCGTTATCATAGTATGTAATGTAAGAGTATTATCACTGGTTTGTCTACCTGCCATAATTCCAGCCTGTTCTGTGGATATTATATGAGTCATGATTTTCTTCAGTCTAGATGCTATAATAGAGGTTAGAATTTTCATGTCTACATTCATTAATGATGTCGGTCTATAATTATCGGGGTTCTGAGGATCTGAATTGGCTTTATGTATAAAAATAGTCTTTGAAGCGTTAAGATGAGGATCATTAATAGTATTCCTAATTATGTAGTTAAATATAACTGAAAGTATCTTACGAAAATATCCAAACCTTTTATAAAACTCCACTGTCATCCCATCAGGACCTGGTGATTTGTGTGATGTCATATGTTGAATTGTATATACTATGTCTTCTTCAGATATCGGTTTAACTAAATCATTTTGAATATCCTCTCCTATTTTTGGAAACTTAATTGATTGTAAAAATTGTTCATAGATTCTATGCAAGGACCTATCCTTTTGCCCATCATAAATTTTTGTATATATTTTCTCAAAAATATTAATAATATCCTCTGTTTTAGAATATATTTTATTATTAAATTGTATTTCCGAAATTTGTAGTGTTGTTTTTGATTGATTAATGATCCTAGCCAACGCTCTCGATGGTGTTTGAACGTGATTAGCATACCTCACTAACATCTTATATTCTTGGAATGTTAATCTACTATTTTGTATTAAGAAGAGATCCTTCTGACATTTAAATAGTTCTTTCTCTGTTTGTTCATTAAAATTCCGAATCAGTTGTTGATCCAATAATTTAATTTTCATTTCCAAGTTTTGAATATCTTTATTTAGTATTTTTTTTATAATAAGAGGCTTTTTGCAAAAGGATCCCTCTTATTTGTATTTTAACTGTTGCCCATTCAATATCTGGGGCATATTGTTGTTTCTTTAGACTAACCAGTAAGTCTTTAAGGTACTTTGTAATTTCCTGTATTATTTCTTCCTTATTCAGCAGATTTGGGTTAAGTGACCAATTATAGCCTCTTTGCCGCAATGTATCTTTTATCTCCTTAGCAAAACTCAGCGAAATTTTCGAATGATCTGATAAATAGTGTGCATGTATAACAGCTATAGGTTCTAAATTAATCAATGTTCTTGAAATCAGGAAGAAATCTATTCTGGACCACATTTTATGACATGGGGAATAAAATGTAAAATTATTTGTACTATTAACATAGTTTAAATAGTGAAAAGGGTCATATAGTTGAAAGTCTTCTTTAATATCATTCAGTGCTAATACAGCATGCTTATTAAATGCTTTGTGTGGACAAGATCTATCCAACTTTGGATTTTGGTAAGCATTCCAATCACCGCCAACAATTACGTAGTATCTATCAAATTGTGTTAAAATTGAATACAGTGATGTTATGAATATTTGTTGATAATTACAAGGTGCATAAATGTTTAAAAGTAAAATAGGTTTATCAAATAAGGTAGATGCCAGAATAACATAGCACCATCGCCCATCTTTATCTGTATTAGAATCTAAAATTTTGTCCTTATATTGATCTTTAATAATTATAGCTACCCCAGCACTATTTGACTTACCTTCCAATGCTATTACTTCTCTGATCCACGTCTTTTTTTTTTATATCAACCCATTGATCATTCATTAAATGCGTTTCTTGCAGTAAAATAAACCACACCTTAGCCTGCAACAATACATGTAACAATAGTTTCCTCTTCTTTAAGTTCTGGAGCCCTTTAACATTCCATGAATCTAATTCCCACATTTCCAAGGTTGACTGTACAATAAAGGTTTTGGAGAGAAAAGATTAAAGAAAAATAAAGTATATTCAAAACCATACATGATCTGGAAGCAATCCATATATCCCATCCTAAACCAGTGCTTACCCACTCTAACCCCGGACCAGGACATATATAGGTCTTGTGTAATATAGAATAACAGAAGGTTTAAGAAAAGAAACAAATAGGAAGACATCACATTATAAAATTTCAAACATGTTCCATAGTTGAGACCTATATAATCTAACTTAACTACGACAAAGCCTAAACTAAACATTCCCTAACAAGCACTGCATTGAGCTACATCTCCCCAGTCAAGTATGTTTAAGCAAATCAAATTAAAATACAATATTACAGTACATATAAAAATAAATTGAAAAAAGGAAGTTTTAGTATTTGGATTAGCTATCTATAGATAAACCGCATGCATAGAGACAAAAAAAAAAAAGCATACTAAAATACAACCCTATGTTAAAATAAATATACAGCTAAATACAGGTGTCCCTGGTTATAAACCCACACTATCATAGTTTTATACTAAAGCAAACTACTAACTAATATAATATGCATTATCACCTTAACACAGTACATTATGAACTATAATGAGAAGCATATTTATACAAACATTACTAAATCCCTGCACCCTCTCTAAATAATATAACCAAAAAATTCTACATAAACATGTATAAGAGAAACAAATAAAATATTCCTATGTGCTTACTTTACCATACAACAGTGTTATTTTAAAGTTAAATGAATAAAAAGATGTTAAAACAGTTCCCTTTGGTTTCCCAAGCCTGGAAACCCTGTGAAATATTTGTGACAGGGGACCGCTTTTACAGACAGACTCCCGGAAGTTTCACAGCGAAATCTGCACCCACAACAGCATTTTAGGCACTTCCTGTCTTCCTCCTCGTTGAAAACACTTCGTAGAAGCCATAAAACAATGGGAAATGAATGCAGGTAATCAAGATAAGCAAAAACAAACAGTTTTATTACTTTGGAAGAGGCCTAGAGCTTTACAAATGCAAACAAAGGATTATCCAGTCCTGGGAGCACAGTAAAGAATGGATCCGACCTCAGCAGCATGCCAGTCTCAACGAAAGTTCAATTCAAGTCTCTGATACAGGTAAAGCCTTGAAAACTTTAAGAAACAGATTTCTTGCCTCATTTTTAGTGGAAATAGCATGTTTAGTCCCATCCATTGTAAATATAAGCATATGTGGGTATTTCATTTGAAACTTAATTTGTTTGTCAATAAGAAATTTACAGTATGGAGACAAAGACTGTCTAGCTTGTCTTACCTGTATGGGTAAATCCTGTGACAGGGATATTTTATTATTTTTCCACATGATATAGCCTCCAGTTTGTTTTACAGTAGTAAGTATTCTGTTTACATCTTGATAGTTAAGCATTTTAACATATACAGGTCTAGGAAAGTTAGATGCTTGTGACTCTCTCAAAGCGCTGTGCTCTTTCAATAATAATTTGTTTCACCCCATCAGAGTCATTTAGAAGCACTTCAAATATTTGTAATATGGATGGAATTAATTCATCATACTGAATAGATTCTGGAATCCCTCTGAGAATAATGTTGTTTCTCCTGGATCTTGCTTCTAAGTCCGTAAGCTTGTTTTGCATAGCCTGTATATCCACATCATGTAGATTAGTTTTTTTTCAAGTAAAGTTAATTTATCCTCATTTTCAGAAATTCGAGCTTCCGTCTTGTCCATTCTCTCCAGCAACTGAGTACATGAGTTCCCAAATGTTTGTATTTAACAAGTCAGTTCTTTCAGAGCTTCTTGTATGGGTAGCAGAGCATTTCTGATATCTTCCATGTTTAATGGTTGTTCAGATTTAGATTTGGTCCCTGGTTTCTGTTGTTCCTGTATTTTAGTAATTTTTTGTCTTTTAGAAATCACTTCCTTTTCAGGTGACTGTAATTCCGAAAGTTTTGTTTTAGTAGTGGTTGTATCCATGTTTTTTTCCTCTTTTGACATCTTACTTGAACACAAAGAGTTGCAGTATAGAAAGCGCACAGTTCCTTTATTTACTTCTCTCTGCAGAGCCAGCTAATCTGTTGTAATCCGGTGAAATATATTCCTTTTTTCCATTTTTTCTTCTTAGTAATGGATAGTTAAGTGTAGCTGAAGTTATTTTATCGAAGATTTGATGTTAAAATGTTTATATTATCCACTCAGGGTTTAGATTTCCTCAGGTTAAGTAGAGAGCTGCAGTTCAGCAGTGCTTACAGAACGACAGCCATCTTTGAATCTACCAAATTATGATTATTCTGAGGTGGCATTGAAACATCACTTCTCCTTTGTAGACATGATAAATGAGTGTAGAAGAAGAAAACTAAAATCTTAATTGTCATTTGCTGCTACAACCTTAAAAGTGCTCTGGAATGGCAACGTTTTAGTTTTGGTAGCCCAGAGTAATAAACTGAGAAAAAAATAGAGTTACCCATGAGAGCTACCCAATTAAAAATGAAGCAAAAACAAAGTGAACTGAGAGATATTAATAACTATTGGAGAAACAGACGATAAATTGGGAGAGAAATCTGACATAAGTGAAAGGGGACATTTGTTTATGTATGCAGTCCTTAGGAAATGACGGCTAGACTGACAGGAAATTTCTAAATAATATAACATCAGGAGTATAATAGAGGTTTGCTTCCTAAATGCAGATGATGCAGAGGGTTAAGACTGTGAACTTTAGTTGCTGAGTTACTGTGGTACACGGTTTGACTTCCTCCTCAGCCCTCACTTGGTTAATATGTGGTACTGAGGAAGTCACTTAACCAAATAGTTCTTTGGGTTAACTGGACATTTTGGCTAAAACCCCTCAATGGTCCCCAGGACTGCAAGCCTCATAACTACCTATATCAGATGTGAGGGCAAAAATTGGCCTACATATTGGGTAAGCAATTGTTCTCAAAAATGTTAATGCCAGTTTTGCAAATATGAAATATTTTATTTAATTTTTTAAGTATGTTGGAAAATGTGTGCTGTTGGCAGTTTGAAATTCTTTCATGCTAATCAAGACATGAGCTTTTGAAATGTTAACACTAATAATTTTACAGCTAGCTATATTTTATTAAGGCTTAATATTATTCAGGATAAAAGTATATGGAGAGGGTCTACCATACGAGAATATAAATCCTGTGTTTTAGCTAAATATGATGAAGCATTAACTATATTAAGAAATAAGATGTTGGAAAAATTATGTAACAGGAATGAGTTTCCATACAGTTTTTCATAGGGTCAAAGTAGAAAATAGCTGCTTCCACCTAGTAGGCTTGAACTGAGTAAAACCAAATACACATTTAATTGTTAATAGCTGTTGATTAATAGCATAGTGTATGTAAACTGATTATGAATAGTGACAGACTGATATGTTTGGTAAATTATCACTCATGCAGATTATGCTTTGCTGACTAGAAATGATTTGTGCATTTATATATAAGTTCATAGGTTCATACTAGGCTATCTGCCCTAGGGCATTTATAAGCCTAGCCAGAATGTGTTTGGCTTTCGCCACCCATTTTAAATTTATTTTGCTATGCCCTTTTTCAAGGTTAGTATACTGTGCCTCTGTCTAACAGTGACACAGAAGTGATACCCGGGGTAAACCTACGATCTCCCATCCACTCATCAAGATTCCTCTTGAAGAGAGTCAATGAGGGACTCTGCCTAACCTGGACTGGGATTTTATTCCAGAGTGAAGGGAGCCTCTGGGTTATGAATCTGTCCCTCCAGCATGTTTTATTTATTTCAGTGCTGAGGTTCAAGTCTATCGAGCGCGTAGCTCGATGGGATTTGGATTTTCTGAGGTGCAGCATGTCCATTAATTCTGGGTTGGACATGGCTTTATACGTCAGGCACAGATCGCCTCTGAAGAGGCGGTATGCCACTGAGTAGAGCTGGAGTTTCTTTAACTGGGCAGCATATGGCATCTGTTTTAGCCCTTTGATCCTCTTGGTGAGGTACTTTTGGGGTCTTTCCAGTTGCTGCAGGTGTCTGGTAAGGTACATCCCAAAAGGGGCATTGTACTCAATTATGGGCCTGATGAGGGATGAGTAAAGAGGCACGATGACGTCCCTTGATCTAGATGTGAATCCCTTCATGATTAGGTGGGCTATATAAAATGTTTTTCTAACCACTTTGGCCACGTGGTTGTCAAATGAGAGATTGCTATCAACTTGGGTCCCCAGGTCCCTAATTACTTCTTCTGTACTTAATGGATTACCACCTATGTGGTAATTTGTGGGCACTTTGTTTTTGCCAAAGGGGATGACTATACACTTTTGGCATTTAGCTTGAGGCCATGGCTCTGGCACCAGTTGTCTGTTTCTATGAGGCCCTTTTGGAGGATGCTTGTGTCGGCTGGAGAGTCGATTATGGCACCCAGTTTGCAGTCATCTGTGAACTTGGTCAGCCACAGTCCTTCCGTGTTGGCCTGTACCTCCGAGAAATATATACCAAACAAGAGAGGTCCCAGGACTGAGCCTTGTGGGACACCACTTGTAACTGGTTTGGAGTCTGACATGGCTCCAGCAATTCTAATCATGTGGGTTCTGTCCTTGAGCCAATTTGCAATCCATCTAGTGGCAAAGGGGTTTATATTTAAGCTGGTGAGCTTATCTATAATGCCCGAGTGGGGTATTGTATCGAAGGCTTTTGCGAGGTCCAGGTAGGCTGTGTGGACCACCTTCCCCTCGTCAATGGCCTTGGTGACTGTTTCAAAGAAATCAACCAGGTTTAAGAGGCAGGATCTGCCCTTAACAAAGCCGAACTGGGTAGGATCCAGTGTTTGTAGGTCCCCAATATCTTTATTTATGAGGTCCATGATGATCTTTTCCATAGCTTTGCAGACCAAGCTAGTCAGGCTTATGGGCCGATAGTTTCCAGGATCCGTTGAGGCACCACCTTTATGGAGAGGGACCACTGTTGATGTACGCCACTCTTTGGGCACATATCCTGTAGTAAGGCTGAGACTGAACAGTAGTTTTATGTTTGGGTTTAGCTCTTCTTGGAGTTCATGTAGGATGCAGCCCGGGACACCATCTGGTCCCATTGATGCTGTGTTTTTTGCTTTGGAGAGGGCGGCTCTTACCTGAGCATCTGAGATGTCAGGGGGAGAAGCACTCTGCTGGGATAGATATTTGCCCTTTTGGTGGGTGGGGGGGGGGGGTTTGCGCTGAACCTGTCAGCATTGCCAGCTGTTGGCA
Source organism: Protopterus annectens (assembly GCF_019279795.1). Classification (NCBI taxonomy): domain Eukaryota; kingdom Metazoa; phylum Chordata; order Ceratodontiformes; family Protopteridae; genus Protopterus; species Protopterus annectens. The sequence goes on from NC_056729.1 coordinate 261,968,704, forward strand.
ATGTCTGTGGGTTCGGTGTATTTTTTGTCATTTTGGACTAATTCTGAGCATATCTGGGAATTACCACCCAGGTTCCTAACATAACTAAAGAAAGCCTTGTGATTATCCTTAGTGTCCTGTGCAATTTTTCTCTTGAAGCTGGCCTTAGACAATTTTATGTGTGCCCGTAGTTTTTTGCTAATACTGATCAGTGATGCCTTCCCTTTTTGGGATTTTGCTCTACCATTTAGTAGCTTCCTCCTTCTATTGTATAGTTTGTTTATGGCTGGGGTCCACCAGACAGGACGTCTGCCTTTGGAGGATTGGGTCTTGGTTTTATTTGGGATCGCATGATCCATGCATTCCTGAAGGTGTTCATAGAATGCATTTATAAAGGATTCTATGGTCTGGGCCGTATTTTCTACAGGCCCGGGGGCTTTGAAGGATTCCACCTCGGTTTTGAGGAGTGTGAAATTTGCTTTAGAGGAGTTTTTCACTGTGGCTTTCTGGGCAGGGTTGCGGTCGGGATGTGAATATCCAATGAGATTCGTTTATGGTCTGATCTTACCAGTGAGGGATACACTTCTGGTCTGGAGCATAGAGTCCCAATGTTGGTGATGATCAGGTCCAGTATGTTTTCCCCTCTTGTGGGAGTGGTAACAAGTTGTTCCATAGCATTTGAGTTTATAAATTCAAGGAACCTTTGGGCTAGGTGTTGGAGCTAGAGTAATGCTCCCAGTCTATGTTTGGGTAGTTGAAGTCACCCAATATAATGGTGTTTGGAGAGACCTTCATATTTTCCAGTGTTCTCAGGAAGGCCGAGTGGGGTTCCTGGGTTTGGGAGGGTGGTCTGTAGCAGGCTATAAACTGGAAGGCAGTTTTACCCACTGTTAGTTGCACATGGATAGTCTCTGATGCTTCGTGCTTTGCCACCAACCTGGAGGTGTGGGTATCTTTGATGAATATCGATACTCCCCTCCTTTGTGGTTCGGTCCAAGTTTTGGGGCGAAAAGCATGGTATGAGGTATAACCTGGTAGTGCTGGGTTGCTCTCGGGATCCCTGAACCAGGTTTCTGTTACTGCACAGATATCAATGTTCTCCATGCTAAGGAGAGTTTTGAGTGCGTGCATCTTGAGGTTTAGACTTCTGGCGTTGAGTAGCATTACTCTTAGTTTCTTATCCCTTGTGATACCTATGGAGGTGGGTTTGTCTTTTGAGCCTTGCCTAAAAAAGGCACTATGGGGATAGCAAGAGCCTTTGCCAATATCTGAAAGCCCAGGGATGACAGGTGCAAGCCGTCCCTAGCGAAGCATCGTGGCTTGTCGAGCATATCATCCCAAGCTGACAGGCATTGGATCCCCTTTGAATGACACCAGTACTTAAGCCAATTGTTGAAATTGATCATCTTGTCTTCATATTGTGGCATCATTCTTGGTGAGGGTAAGATGCTACTCAAGGACAGGGTCATACCGGCCTGGGCTACATGCTCAGAGAGCTCCTTTATGTCTCTTTTCATGTAGTCCAGGGAGGTACGTCTCAGGTCATTCACACCAGCATGGACAATGACTGAGTCATATTTGTACTTGCCTTGGAGTGACCTGAGTGCTTGTGTTATGTGGCGGATCCTAGAGCCCGACAGGCTGCTCACCATGACCCTCTCCTTGTTCAGCCTGGTGAGCGGGACGTCAGTGTGCCTGATGATAGAGTCACCTATTACAAGTGTATCAGGTGTGTTGTTTAGTCTTAAGAGCTGTGACTGTTCGGCACACTGGCTTTGTGAGATATGTGTTGCACGTGTTTTGTTTTGGGGTAGCGGCTGCTTGGGTGTCTGCTTTGGAGGTCTCTGCTGCTTTGGCAGATCTTTATTTGGAGCCTCTGAGTATGTTTTTGGGTGATTATATGTTTGGTTTGCTGTCGTGGTACGTCTATGTGAGACTGGAATTGTAGTGAGTGTGGTTTCCTTCTCCTTCTGACTGGTTATGCCAGTACTGAGTTGAGAGAGCTTAGCCTCCAGTTTGGCTATATGGTTGCATCTCTCACATGTGTTGGAATTTGTTGGGAGGAGGAGAGGGTTGTCTGTGTACATGAGGCAGTTGTAACATTGCCTCAAGTTTCCCAGATTCACCAGCTGGACCAGAGAGGAGATTGCCAACTGACCTTTGGACATGCTAGAATAATATTGGGAATTCCTTAATAATTGAAAACCAGGGCCAGTGGGGAGTGAGGGTGTAGTGCTTTTAATTTTTAGTGCTGACTTATATAATTGCTTTAGTGAGCAAGTGCCAGGTAACTTAAGTGCAATGTGTTACAGGTAACTTAAATGCAAAAACGACAAACAGTAACTTTCTTTCAAGTGAAACAAGGAAATAAGTACAGTAAGCAATGCAGATATCACTAGTGATCCACAGAAGCACTGAGAAGCCACGTATTAGGTGGAATTAGCGTTCCAGGGAAATAACAAGCAAACAAACAACAAGCATATAAACAAAGCTAGATTCAGCAGGCCTGGATCTAGTCTATGCTACAGCAAACAAGGTGTACCAATTTCAGTAAGATACAGTTAGAATATTCAGGCACTATAAACCTTTAACCAGAAATTCCCAGCTCAGAAGGGCAGAGTCCAGCCTCTTCTCCCACAAGAGTGCAGACCACAAACCTTCTTAATGTAAAATATCTGGCCTGAAGCCCACGTGCTTAAACCAGAACTAATACACTTTAAGAATAACAGACACTGGGTTCTCAATCAGCAGTTCCCAACTTAGAAGGATGAAAGCTACCTGTTCTGCCACCACAGTGCATGCCACAAACCTTCCTAATGTAAAACAACTGGTCTGATGCCCAAGTGCTTAATCCAAAAGACTTAGAATGATAGCTACACTTTAATCAAGTTACTACCAAGCAGTAATAAATACAATTGAATACTTTAGAGAATGCCTGGATTAGTGCTCAAGTTACACAAACAAAGCTAGATCCAGCAGGCCCGAATCCAGTCTATGCCACAGCAAACAAGGCACACCAACTTCAGTAAGAAGCAGTTCAGATATGCATGCACTATAAGCCTTTAACCAGAAATTCCCAGCTCAGAAGGGCAGAGTCCAGCCTCTCCTCCGACAAGAGTGCAGACCACGAACCCTCTTAATGTAAAATAACTGGCCTGAAAGCCCAAGTGCTTAAACCAGAATTAATACACTTTTAGAATAACAGACACTGAGCCCTCAATCAGCAGTTCCCAACCTAGAAGGATGTAAGCTACCTGTTCTGCCACTACAGTGCAGACCACAAACCCTCTCAGTGCAAAACAACTGGTCCGAAGCCCAAGTGTTTAAACCAAAAGGCTTAGAATGAGTTACACCAAGCAGTAATAAATACAATTGAGTATTTTAAGATGATGCAAAAGTAAAAAAAAAGTAGGTAGAAACACAAGTACAGTAAAAGCAGACAAATTTTTTTTTTTTTTTTCTGAATAAGTGCTGAGATCAAAGAAAGATTTGAGTGCTGAAACTAGAAAACTGGCTAGTTATAAGAAAAAAAAAACTAAGCTAGAAGGCTTCCCTCCAACACAGAAGGGCTTGGGGGCTCAGAAGCCTACAAATAGTCTATACCACTTAACAGAAGGCAGGAAACAAGCTTAATTTTTTTTTCTGTTTCCCAGATGCTCTCTTTGTACACAGTAGGAGTGCCTGAAATCAGAATATGATCTCACTGCACTCAGTTGAGTGAGCAAATGAGATGGGCCCAGAAGGAGTATCCAAATACAAATTTACAAGAGGGGCGGCAGTTGCAAGGCCACTAAGATTAACACCAAAACAAAACAGGGAGGGTGGGTGGGACTAACTGAAGAGCAGAGTCAAAACTTCCAGTTCAGTTAATATTCCTTCCACACAGTTAAAATCAATTTAAATACTGTATTTTTTTTGAAAAAAAAAGAGCAGATAAAAGGTACTTAAATTCTCTTATACGTCCAGTTGTATACAGCATGTTCTTAGCCGCCAAAGCTGAGGCTTTTAAGCAGAAAATATTTCACACTGTACCACTTAAATAGGCAAGGACAGGAAATCAAAGAATGTGCCACACCTGTAATTACTAGCAAATAACAAAATTCAGCAAACACTGACTAACTTCCAGTTCAGTTAATATTCCTTCCACACAGTTAAAATCAATTTAAATACTGTATTTTTTTGAAAAAAAGAGCAGATAAAGGTACTTAAATTCTCTTATAAGTCCAGTTGAATTCAGCAAGTTCTTAGCCAGCCAAAGCTGATGTTTTTAAGCAGAAAATATTTCACACTGTACCACTTAAATAGGCAAGGACAGGAAATCAAAGAATGTGACTACCCCCACACCTGTAATTACTAGCAAATAACAAAATTCAGCAAACGCTGACTAACTTCCAGTTCAGTTAATATTCCTTCCACACAGTTAAAATCAATTTAAATACTGTATGTTTGAAAAAAGAGCAGATAAAGGTACTTAAATTCTCTTATCGTCCAGTTGAATTCAGCAAGTTCTTAGCCGGCCAAAGCTGAGGTTTTAAGCAGAAAATATTTCACACTGTACCACTTAAATAGGCAAGGACAGGAAAGCAAAGAATGTGACTACCCCCACACCTGTAATTACTAGCAAATAACAAAATTCGGCAAACACTGACTAACTTCCAGTTCAGTTAATATTCCTTCCACACAGTTAAAATCAATTTAAATACTGTATTTTTTTGAAAAAAAAAGAGCAGATAAAGGTACTTAAATTCTCTTATACGTCCAGTTGAATTCAGCAAGCTCTTAGCCGGCCAAAGCTGAGGTTTTTAAGCAGAAAATATTTCACACTGTACCACTTAAATAGGCAAGGACAGGAAATCAAAGAATGTGACTACCCCCACACCTGTAATTACTAGCAAATAACAAAATTCAGCAAACACTGACTAACTTCCAGTTCAGTTAATATTCCTGCCACACAGTTAAAATCAATTTAAATACTATATTTTGATAAAGGTACTTAAATTCTCTTATGCATCCAGTTGAATTCAGCAAGTTCTTAGCCGGCCAAAGCTGAGGTTTATATATATATATATATATATATGTATATATATATATATATATATATATATATATATATATATATATATATATATATATATATATATCATACACGTGTGTGTGTGTGTGTGTGTGTGTGTGTGTGTGTGTGTGTGTGTGTGTGTGTGTGTGTGTGTGTGTGTGTGTGTGTCTGTACCTACAGAAATAATCGGGTTTCATCATCCTCTCTTGGCTACTCATATGTGTGACTGGGAAACATTGTGGTGCATAACACAATAAGACAGACTGGTAGTGAATGTAACATAAATGATGTTAGGATGAATAACCAGCAAGTTTGATTATTCTGAGATATTACAAAATTAAAGAAAGCAATCATATCAATTATGCTTTATCCACAAAAGGCAGTGATGTTGATGATATTTAAGAAAAATATAATATTAAAGAAATATATTATGGTTTATTTATCCCTTCTTGGTTATTCTGATGGGTGGCTAAGATGACTTTTTGGTTAAAGAAGGGCATGATGCTGATTGGTAGAAAATATTAGGTATGATGCTGATTGGTGGAAAATATTAAACAGATGCTGGTTGAGTACACAAGATATTATGCTATGGATTTTGGAGATGTGGTATACTAATTATGTTGTTCTTTGGGCTGAGCTCTAAAAAGATTAATAATGAAAAGCTATAACAGACTGGACAATGTCTTGTATAATATCATACTGGCTAAAGAAGGTAATGAGGTGGACAAAAGATTATATCTGAGAGTAAGAACAGACAGGAAGGTACTAATAGCATTTTAGCACAATATTGTGCTGGACAATTTAATGGATATTGCTGCCAGTTTGCTGATGAAGGGTATTTAGTCCTGAAGCTAGGGGAAATTGTGCTATAAGCAATTAATACAGAAAAACAATGATGAAAAGGAGATTATATAAAATGAATATAAAATGGCAAAAATTGGCATAAAGGGTATGACATATAAAAAAATTATAGATTTTGCATTTGAGGTAGTTGTAAAGGGATTTGCTTGGAAACATTATGTATTCAGGTTTCCTGCCAGATAAGAAACAAATTCAAATAACTATAGAAAAGTTATATATGACAGAAATGCGATTTACTATAGAAAAGTTATATATGACAGAAATGCGATTTCTCTCCATAATAAATATAGTCATATGAGTAATATGATTTTTGTCCATAATAAATGCATTCAGATGGGTAATAGTATGCCATTGAAAGTATAGAGTGATGTCAGCAAAAGTACGGAGCAATGTCAGCAAAGTGAATGTAATAGCACTATAGGGACAAAACTAATGTTATCATCACGTTAACTGAAAATGTATTCAATGTAAAAATAATTGAAATACTATATTGTAAACAGTGTAAACATGTTTGCTTTAGTATCATCAACAAAGGAGATATTTTAAAAAAGGTTATTATTCAGTGATACTGTGTTATTTAGTAATTCTGTCTTCTGGTTGTGTAGCTTGTTCCTTAGCTTTGAGAATCATCTCTGCAAAGCGTGGATACAACATAACTTGCTTCACAGGATCAGCAAAGCTGAAAGGCAGAATATCATGGTATCTGTATAAACAAGATATCTCCTTCAACCAAGTCCGTTCCTGACTCTGAAAATTTTCAATATCATTGAAATAAAGGCAAATCTTATGTTTTGCCACTTTAAGCATTCATTAGGATGACCTTCATCAGATTGTGCAGCTTTAATATTTGTCATGTTAATATCATTTAGGGATTTTTGCTTGTCTAAAAATGACAATATCCTTGGATGCATCTTTAATAGCATGAAGCATGATTTAACCACACTGCTAACAACACTGTTCAATCTCAGCCTCCATACAGGTTTGTACCATACAAGTGGAGAACAGCTTCAGTCATTCCCCTACATAAGGAGGTCCTTTCATGGACCCAAGCAATTGCATCCCCATAGGTCTAACCAACCTCATATGCAGGGCCATGGAAAGACTTATCATGGAAGTAATCAGTCAGGACATAGGGAACCTCCAAGCACTGGACCTGCCTCAGTTTGTATTCATCAAGGACAGGTCATGCTTACTCAACCTGGTGGATTTTTTGAAAATGTCACCAAAGGAATGGATGAAGGCAAAATGGTACACACCACATACCTCAAACTGGCCAAAGCTTTTGATACAATTCCCCACTCAGGCATATTAAGAAAGTTAAATAGACTAGGAACCAAACCTATGTCACCCACTGGATTGGGATTGCCAACTGGCTCACAGATGATGAGATGCAGATAATAAAAATAGGGATATTTACCTCCATAAAGAAACCAGTTACCAGTGGAGTACCCCATGATTATGTGCTGGGTCCTCTCCTGTTTGACATCTACTTTGCTGATGTAAAAGGCAATACCAAAGAGCTCCATCTGACTAAGTCTGCAGCTGATTGCAAGATAGGAGCAGTCATTAAATCCCCTAATAACTTAGCCAACCTTCTGGCTTGTCTCAATTAAATAACCGGTGTCAAAATCATGATCTGAAAACTAAATGCCAAAAATGCATTATTGTATCCTTTGTAATGTCATCTACCCCAGGGAACTACCACATTGACAATATGCCCCCATGAGTTGACTCAGTTGTTCAGGAATTAGGAACATATGTAGACAGTGACCAAACTTTTGACCAAAATGTGTCTATTGTTGTAAGAAAATCCTTATATATTGCACAGTTTGTAAACAAAGGGTTTGTGTCTAGTTCTAGGGATATCATTGCCCCCCTTTACTCTTCTTAGGCCAGTCATTGAATATAATGCCACCTTTGGCATGTATACCAAAGAGATACCTTAACAAAAGGATATAAGGCCTAAACAACATGTCCTACATGGACCGATTCAAAGCCCTGTCACTGTTTGTAGTCAGTATCCTACAGACTGTTAAGAGGTGACCTGTGTCTGGCATACTAAGCATTCTCTAACCCATTATTGATGGAATTACTGCACATCAGAATTTCAGATAGCATCAGAAATAATTGTTCTAGGGAACTAAACCTCTTCTGCAACATCAACAGTATGGTTTGGAGGAACAGATATATTTCACGGAAGATAGCACTGCTGTGGAACATATTCTCTATCCACATAACACAAAGTTCACCCCTTTACATTTTCAAGTGCAGCTTAGATCTATGGATGGAAAAAAAGAAAATTTACCCCAGAACTGCCCTCTGTACTACTAATGGACAGACACAGCTCCTAATTGCTTTATCCCATGCATGAGTCCCCTCAACTTATCTATGGTATGATCCCAGTTATACTCATTATGGGTAATATATAAGTATTGACCATGGTGTGGGTAAGGCCAATCTGTAATCAAATGGAATAGGTTATTTTGATCACATAAAGGGAAAATGGTTCGGCTTAAAATGGTCCACTAAGGTAACTAGCCTAGTACTTACCTCTGAACCTATGAACCTATGAAAGATCAGTTAAGGAAATGACTGTCTCAGTATCTGTACCCTTCTAATTTAACAGGCATCTCCTACAGGCTGACAGATAATAATCCATCTGTCTAAGACACTAAACACTTAATCAAATAAAATTCATAATTTGAGAGTTATATTGTTGGTGTGCAGTTTTTGGGGAAGAAGGCATCTTACTGAAAAAGGCAGATATTTCCAATACATGTGAGTATTTGAAAGCCGCACTTCTGATATTGTAGAACATTACACATTATTTAAACCAACATAAGCCAGGTGTCAGGTTTATGGCACATATGTGGGATGTCCAGGAGTCCGAGAGTTTTACTGGACTCCTAGTTAAGAACCACAGTGCCAGGCTTCTGCAGGGGGACTATTCTGGTTCCCAGCATAAGCTGGAAGCTTGGGATAGTTTAGCTCAGGCTGTAACCAGTGACACCAGCATCCCCTGCACTGATGAACAATGTAGGCATCACTACAATGACATCCAGAGTAGGAAGAGGGATACCGTCGACCATTGGATTGTGGAATTTAGGACTGCGGACATTCCACACCCGTATAACTATCAACTACAGAGAGTACTTGTAAGACTTAAAAGCTGAATATAAGCAAGACTGGTATTTGTAATGGCATTCTGTTGTGTTCTGTTTTTTTCTATGACTGTACAAGATCATGAGGTAAATGTCTGAACCCATGGGGACAGATTGGCGAGGATGAGGTAAGGATGTGGTATGTATGCAGCAGAATACTAACGTTATTTTAGCATTAAAAGTTAAAGACAGTTTTTTTTGTATTTTATAGTTGTATCAAATTGAGTATCCATAGCTCAACTGTAAAAGCAAGTATACATGCATTAGTCTGTAGCACAAACCAAGAGGACAATATTACACTTTAGTCAGAAGTTGTGGGTTCCAATACCCCACTTCCCTACTATACAGTACTTTACTTCTGCAATTTATATTTAAATTAAATTAAAATTAAAACCTCTATACCAGTGACACAAATGCCCTGCTGTAAGGAGGATAACTGGAACAGGCCTATGTGCAATATAGCCACATGTCAAGGAGTACTTGCTGCTATGAGTAGTATAGTGCACATCTGCTTGGACTGGTAGTCTTAAAAGTAAACGTAATCTGTTAGGTGTTGGTAATCTTAAAAGGAAAAGTTAAGATAATAGAGCCAATTAGCTGTATCAATGCATTGTATGTCACATATGAAGGTATTAATCTTATCTCTTTTTTCTCCCACCCCAACCCTTATCTTATCTTTTTTATTTTGTTTTTATTTAATTTATTTGTTTATTACATGTCATCAAAATGTGTCCATGTCATCCATGTGCACCACATTACTAAATGTTCCACAGCACAGTGAAGTAGGCCTACCCTACAGGATCTGCCTGCCCCTCCATCAACTCCAGCAAAGTTTCCCAGCACATCTGTGAGCCAATCTGTCAGCACTGCCTCTGCTGCTCCTGCAATACCTGCCCCCTCAGGTAGTCCTGCCTTGAAGGCCGGTCAAGTGGCACCCTCCGGGAGCAGTGGCAGAAGTGGTGATTTTATCACCTGTGCTGACTTGCCAGGGATGGTGCATAGGGTTGTGCACCATACTCTTGCTGCATTCCTGCACTGGCTGGAGAAGCGGCTGTCCCTCATTTTACACAGTACCAGGAAGTGAAGAGGCAGATGTCAGGCACTCCAGCCAGCGGTGGAGTGAGGTGACAGTGATGACAGTCCAGTGGGTGACAACTCGATTCTCACTGTCATGCAGCTTGATGACCATGGGTTCGGGATGTCGCCACCCTCAACCCAGTCATGGTGTCCCCCCAACCTTTTGTGTCCATCACAGTCCCTGTCTCTTATCTTGTTTGTCTCGTCTGTCTGCAATTGCTTCTTCACCTACCCAACTTACCTCATCCAGACATTTCTATGTCCCTTCTCCAACATTCCTCTCTCTGTCTCAAAAAAAAAAAATGGGCACATATCCCACAAAACAAATCATCCCATACATAGCTCTCCATGTCGCACACATGTGTTCTTGACATACTTGATTCAGTCCAATTGGCTATACAACATGTCTGTATCATAGTCACCCCTCCCTCTGGAGGTGACAGTCTAAATTCAGTTAATATTTTGCAGATATGTTCACTTTACACTGCTAAAGAAATGGATAGCTATGGTTCCTTCCTACCTCCCTCTTGCACATTCCTGTACTGCTTTCTGTTTGTTCTTCCCCCTGCTTGCACCCCATTTCACCACTGTTCTGTCATCTCCATTTCTTTTATTTAATGCATTATTGCTCAATGGTGTGTATCGTGCATCATTTCACTGTAATGGTAATGTGAAAGTAGTTAAAAGTATTACAAACAGCTGTATTCAAACCCAGTACCATCAGGTCACAAAAAGGAATATATCACTGCATTAACACATGCTGCCACAGAGTCAGTTAAGTAGCAGGTGTATTCCACAGACTCAGTAGTAACTGTCAGACTTTGTTCTTCCTCTTGCTTCCTTCCCATTTCACCAGTTTCCTATCTACTTCATGTTAAAAACTTTAATCTGGTCAAAAAATAGAATTACACACAACACAAAACTAAATGCCACTTAACTCCACTGTGCTATGCTGACACACAGCAACATATCTCATATAAACAATTCATGTCATTGCATTATCACTCTGTAATGAAAAGTATTTTAAAGTATTAGATATACCTCTATTCGAACCCAGTACCATCTGGGCCAAGTAAAGAATATATCAGTGCATTAACATGTGATACCATGGAGTCAGTTAAGCAGCAGGTGTATTTCATAGACTCAATACTAACTGTCAGGCTTTAGCAATGTGAATTACATTTGCATACTGTTTACCTATGCGCAAACATGTATCGTGCATGTGTATGCACTTTGGTAACTGTGGCACAAACCTGATGCTCGCCGTGCTATGTAAATATTTATACTATGCTGTATTACTGCTTACTGTCCATTTCCTGTGTATGACATGAAATTACATGTGTAAACATTACAAACTGAGGGCCATTTCTAACAATATGTCACATATTTACAATACATCCACCTGTTGCAACCCCCCAAACACTGCAACCCCTGGTGTCTCAGTACTTTATCCACACACATATATCAGCCACAGTACAAAATGTAATATCAAATGTTGTGTGCTATGCAATGCACTTCAATCTGATAACATGCAGAACTACAACTATTGACCCATATGCCTATAAACATTTATCTGCAAGGCTAGGGAAGGAATCAGCATGGACCATATCCACAGGGACATAGGTGACCTTCAACACACTTGACTCTACCAGTTTTGCTTTTGTCCAGGGTAGATCTTGCATATTGAACCTTGTGAACTTCTTGGATACTGACCATACAGACCTGGATGAGGGATAATATGACATACCACCTATGTTGATTTATCTGAGGTCTTTGACACTATCCTCCATTCATGTGTAATAGTGAACATCTCCCATGTATGAATTAAGCCATACATTAGTACAGGGATAGGCAACTGGCATACTGACATAACTCACACCCTTTAAGTTGAGGACTGCACCTCCACCAGTAGTCAATTACCATTAGAATACCACAAGGATCTGTGCTGGGCCCTCAGCTGTTTGAAAATGACTTCTCTAAAGCTCAGGCAATGGTAGATGGCTGTGGTTTACCAAGTCTACAGATGGCTGGTAACTAGACGCACTAATATACAGTCCCCCACTGATGGTAACATATAACAGAAGGAGCTGCCACACACAAATGATTGGTGCCAAACTCACAGACTGAATCTTAAAGTATACAATGGTTCATTGTCCCCTTTGCCAATGAAGTATCCCTGCTAATTATGATATACATAGTGCCCCTCTAAGCTCAAAGCCAGTGTTGTGAAACTTGGGAACACATGTTGATAGCAATCTACACTTTCATCACTACGTGTCCATGGTGGTGATACACACATTCTGCATTGTGCACATCATACATATTGACATTACATCCAATGCTGTACCCTACTCTTATCAGACCACTAATTGAGTACAATGCTCTCTTCTGTCTGTACCAAACCAGACACCTGCAGTATTTGGAGAAAACACAGGGTTGTACCTGGGAGACTCCAGTGTCTCCAAACATGACATACATGGAAAGACTGAAAGACCTGTCAGTGTATGCAGTATCATGCAGGCTGCTTAGAGGTGGCCTATGCCTGCGCTATAGAGTAGTTTCAGTCCCTGCCTTACTGGAAAATACTACACATTTTCAAATCAAATGGAGCAAGAATAACTTGGACCAGGATACTCAACCTAGCCTGTGACATAAACTGAGCATGCTGGGGAGACAGATGTATCCCCCAACAACTCAAACACCTCTGTAATAGGCTCCCACTGCATGGAAATTACTTCTCCTTTTTTTTTTTTACTTTTAGTCTTTTTTAAGACTATTTTGCTGTTGATTTGTTGATACTTCTCCTCAATGACCTTGTTCAAGTGCAACCTTAACTACTGGTTGGGTGATAATAAAGTCAACTCTGGGGCAGCACCTATGTCCTTCATGCACAGGGCCAGTAGGTGCTGTTCACAAAATCACTCTGCTAACCACAACCATCAAAATATGCTCAATAAGGGTACTTGTATTTTTACACAGCTAGGTTTCTAAACATATGAAGCTATCAGCCTATGCAATTCTCCTAACATTTTGTCTCCCACATGGCCTGCTGATGTTATCTACTGTAAGTTCATCTGCAGTCTTATAAAAGTCAGAATTGTGCCATGGCACTTGCATAACATCCTGTGTACTTAGGTAGGGGGGGGTCTGTTCTGACTGCAGTCAACTGAGCATGGGTCTGTGTCTAGCCAAAAGAGCAGAAGTGTGTATCCTACAGTTACTTCTACAACCCCATGGATGGACAGTATTTTGATGCTTGCACATGCCTACACATCCATTTCATGCAAGCCTCCCAACTTCTTCTCTCCAACATGCACTTCTGATATCATCCATTATAGCCATGTAAAAGTCACAGTTGTGCCATGGCCCTTGTATAAAGTACTGCGTTCTGTAGTCTGTGTACTTGGATAGGTAGGGGTTCTATTCTCACTATAGTCAAGTGTGTGTGTGTGTGTGTGTGTGTGTGTGTGTGTGTGTGTGTGTGTGTGTGTGTGTGTGTGTGTGTGTGTGAGCACATTTATGTGTGTGTGTGTGTGTGTGTGTGTGTGTGTGTGTGTGTGTGTGTGTGTGTGTGTGTGTGTGTGTGTGTGTGTGTGTGTGGGTGTGTGCACTTGCTTGACATTAGAGAGAGCATTTTACACCAGCATGTGTGATACTGTTATATTCTTCTCAACAGACACTGATGATGTCATCAGCTATAAAGCGTTGTCTGAGACACTCCAAGTCAGACTTTGCGTAAAGTACTATGTTCTGTAAGGGTCTACTTCATAACACTGAAATTTCATAACATTGAATTTCATAACATTATGACCAAAACATTTAAATCCCAAAACACTGCAAACCCAAAACATTGAAAGCTCATAACATTGAAAGTGTGCTTGATAACATTGAAAACTACAGTGCACATGTAAATAACATCCCCTCCACCTACAACAACACCTAACTAACAAACACACTTTCTACTACATTTCTGCAGGGGGGTAAGCCCCCCTGCATCCCCCATGTGGAGGACTCTGCCCCCACATCCCCCGTAAATTAAATATACCAACTCCAAGATCACACTACAGTGGAAAAACATTAATTTCCTAACTTTAGGAAATTAATTTTTTTCCACTGTAGTGCAATCTTGGAGTTGGTATATTTAATTTATGCATGTGTGGGGGGCTGTACAGGAGGGCTTACCCCCCCTTCAGAAATGTAGTACAAAGTGTGTTTGTTAAAGTTTTGTCATAGGTGGAGGGGATCTAATTTACTTGTGCAATGTAGTTTTCACTGTTATAAAGCACACATTCAATGTTCTGAGTTTTCAATGTTTTGGGATTTCAGTGTTTTGAATTTTCAATGTTTTGGTCTCAAATGTTATGAAATTCAATGCTATAAAATTTTAATGTGCTGAAGTAGACCCGTTCTGTACTCTATGTATTTAGATAGGTAGGGGTTCTATTCTCACTGCAGTCAACTGGGTGTTTGCATGCATATATGTATCTGTGCTCTTGCTTGACAATAGAGAGAGCATTTTACAACAGCATGTGGGACATTGCTTTTACCATCTTCCTCTCAATAGACTCTGCTGATTTGTGGATGTGGAGTATACACATCAGGACAGGGTCAGAGATGTCCTGTAATCCAGGCACAAGTCACCTCATCCTTTCCAATACAGATTTCAGGAACAGAGTTTTCAGTATATCCACATACTTCATGGCATGGTTTGTAGGACCTGTATTTTCTTGGTGTGAAACCCCTGTGGTCTGTCTAGCTGCTGCAGGTGTCTGGTGAGGTACATGCAAAAGGAAGCATTATACTGTATTACTGTTCAGATGAGGTTTGAGTACAGTGCTGTTATATCCAGCTAAGATCTGGATACAATGGGCTGACTTCTGAGTTGCATGACGTAGCCTTTCCATACCACTGTGGACACTTGGTCGAAGTTCAGATTGCTATCTAACATGCATTCCTAAATCTTGTACCACGGGTTTCAGCATGGGGGGAAGTGTGTCAATGGTGTACTTGCCACAAAATTCTACTTTGCATAAGGTACAAATCCCGACACATTCTTTAGTGGACCATGTGGCTTTAACATCGATCATTTGTGTGTGTTAGTCCCTCTTGTACTATAGTCACATCCTTGGTGGACTCAATGATTGCAACCAATATGCATGAATCAGCAAACTTGGTAAGCTACAGGTCATATTTAATAGCCTGGACTGCCAAGAAATAGATTCCAAACAGTACAGGACCCAGCACAGATCCTTCGGGTACAACAGTGGTGACAGCTGCAATGGTAGAGGCTGATTCACCAACTGTTACAGTATGTGGTCTGTTGGCGAGGACACTGGTTGACCATCTAGTGATGTAAGTGTGGATCTTCAGCTGGTAGAGTTTGTCAATGATACCTAAGTAAGGGGGATTGTGTCCAAACCCTAGGACAGATCATGATAGGCAGTATGCACTGTGTTACCTTCATCCAGGCCTATCACACAGAAACAATGGGCTGTGACAACATCACATATCGTCTATAGTGTGACTTAGAAAATACACCTACCTGACACAGTGTGGTACACACTTCAGCACACCCTCCAGATGGACTATGCTCCTGTAGAAGGGTATACATCGACATGCATCCCCCTGAGTGGGCTGGGTACAGCACCAGATGCATGCATGTATAGACACACCCTGACTCTCCTGATCTGTGAAGTAGACAAACATGTTAGCATGGACCTTTTCTAAATGGACACTAGTAATATCCCAGCTGTGTGCAATAGACGTGTGAGTTTTTAATGCTACATCTATGTCTGTTACATCTGTCAGATGTCCTCAAAGAGCATCATCCTGTGAAACCTGAAAGGCCAAGGCAAGTCAGCAGGAGTCCACACTGAGGTATTCACTCCATAATGACAGAATGTGGCCATCAACACCTATATCACCAAGTGGGTATAACAGTGGATCACGTACATAGCATCTAAATATTCAGAAATGTGTGAAGTGACCTATATCTCATGGCCAGTGATCAAGTATGTACATCAGGGCTGTCTGCTAGGACCTTTCCCAACCATGGTTGAAATCACAGACATCAAGAATGACATACAAATCCTGTGTCCCACCAGCTGTCTGGAGGACTACAGACCGTGGACAATCATTGACTCCAACTGTGATATTGGTATAATACAGACAGTATCAACACACATCAAAGACTGCTGCCACAGCCATGACAATACATGAGATGAAAAAAAAAAGTGGGGATTTGTTTCGTTATGCAAACAAATGCACAAATCAAGTATCATGTAGACATCACACCCTATCATCAGACCAGTTGTTATGTGCCTGTATCCTGGGATATATGGTATGTGGAATGTCCAACAGCATGTGTCCATGGTGGTGAGTACTCCCTTGTATGTAACACAGCTACTGAGTATGTGTAGGATATCCACATGACAGGCCAAAATCCCTTCACAGTTCACAGTTTTCACCACACCAATACATGAGTACAATGCACCCTTCCTCATGTCCCTCCATACACATCTTCCAATGATGCATAACTGAAGTGTGCCACCTTTGTCACTGTGAGCTGTCAAACATCTATTTCTGCATACCTAGGTATTAGTTTTGTTGCATAAACATTATAGGTTCATAGGTGTGTACTAGGCCAATGGCCCTGGAGCCTTTACAAGCCATGCCCATAGAAGTGCCCTGGCATCATGCTGCCATTAGTTCCCAGTGCCTCTGTCAAGTAGATCCACTGGAGTGATGCCCGGTGTGAACTTTCTATTTCCCATCCACTCATCAAGATTTCTCTTGAAAAGGGCAAGTGAGGTGCTCTGCTTGACATGTATGGGAAGTCTGTTCCAGAGCATGGGCAGTCTCTGGGTTATGAAGCTGTCCCTCCAGCATGTTCTGTTGATTGTGACATTGAGGTTGAGGTCCCTGGAGCATGTGGTGTGGAAGGATTGGGATTTTTTTACGTGTAACTTTTCTAACAGGGCTGGGTCAGACATGGCTTTGGAAGTCAGGCAGAGATCGCCTCTTAATAAATGACATGAGACAGAGAAAAACTGGATATTTTTGAGTCTGTCCATGTAGAGCATGTATTTAAGGCCTAGGATCCTCTTTGTGAGATACTTTTGTGGCCTTTCCAGGTGTTGCAGGTGTTTAGTGAGGTACATGCCAAATGGGGCATTATACTCGATGATTGGCCTACTGAGAGAAGAGTACAGAGAGATGATGACCTCTTTTTTCCTGGATGCAAAGCCCTTGGTAATGAGCTGTGCCACATAGAAGGACTTTCGTACCACAGTGGCAGTGTGGTGGTTGAAGGAGAAGTTGCTGTCAATCTGTGTCCCCAGATCTCTTTAACATTACTGTCTGATGGCACAGAACCACCATCAAGGTGTAATACCACATGCATGTGTGATATCTGTTTTGGTGATGCACTCATGACACACATAGCTGTTTAACAACATTGATAGCATGGTTTACATTTGTGACAGTGTGGACTGTGCCATATATATCTCTGCCATGCACACCAGTCAACTAGCCTGCAGTGATCATAATGTCAGGTATGTCTCTTCACACCTCCTGCATTTGTTAATGTCAGGAGAGTGTGCTTGATTACACTCATAGATTGATCACATGTCCTAATAGTTGTACAAGTGTGTTGTTGCAGAACCATCTATGTTCACTCAGAAACACATATGTTGTGTCAGAGACATGGATATTACTGGTGGTATTCTGATATTGTCCATGATTGTGAGCAATGTTTTTTCTGTTGGTTATGAGCTTGTATCTGTTTCCTACTTTTTGGAAGCATCTGCTGACAATACAGGCATACTCAGGCAAGTCAGTTTCCACAGCTTCACAATATGCACCCAACCCCAATTGTATTTAACATCCATGACTCATGCCCTCTCCATGGTTCATATCTGGATGCTTATATCACAAAGACATTGTCCACTGTTATGTCACCTTGTGTGACAGTCACATCATATACATTAGTCACTGTGCAGTCTGCATTGTGCCGTGTGTAGATGTGATTAGTGTTCCTGCTGCAACTGGCTTCCTTTTATATTTCCTCATGTGTGGTACATTATAATTTTTCACCTGTCCTCCTTCCCAGTGTTCATCCCTAAACTCCATCTGTGTGTCTCTATTCAATAAACACACTTCCCATAACTGTTTCTTATAAATGGCAACCCATGTACCCTTACAGATCATTGACACAACTTTTACAGACTGCCTGGAATGAGATTCCACAATACTCAGTACTATATACTGTCCTGTACCTGCAACATGTACATTAATATATTAAAAACCCTGGTGGTCCTTGTGGCATTCCATGCAATCCCACTAGACCAGTATGCTGGAGTATACATATACACTGTCCTCTCCTGATAAACTGTCCTGTCCTGGTCCTTGTGGCATTCTGCACAATCCTGCTAACCCAGTTTGCTATGCTGTAACTAAGTTTGCTATCCTTATTGTTTTGCATGGTTTTCTGGCCACCAAGAAACCCTGCTTGTTTGCGTTTGAAGGCAAGCCGTGGCATGAATATTCATTAAGTGCTGCTGCTCATCACACAAACATGTAAACTCCATGTGGGCTTCCCACAAAGCCTACACAGAGTTTATTGAATCCCAGAGACTATGTATTTCATTGTGATTCAACTGGGCTGAGCAAATGGTTATTACTAATCAGTGTATTATCTACCTAAACAAATATAAATAAAAAAAATACATAAATAAGCAAATAAGATAGAGACACTGTCATTCTCTCTCTCTCTCTCTCTCTCTTACACACACACACACACACACACACACACACACACACACACACACACACACACACACACACACACAGTGCCATTCAAAGAACAGGTCAGCAAGAGTAACTGCTTTCACCTCAGGCTGAAATTATTAGTGATGATTACATATGAAGAGAATAGTCCCAGGAGGATATTATGATTCTGAGGCAGGATATAGGAAGACTGAAAAGTATATCTTCTACAATACGTAATGGAGAAAAAAATGACATCTGGTAAATTTTTAAGACACCACAACATATGATAAATGCTTGCTCTTTAATGAAGGGCTGCTGTATAAATCCTGGGGGTTTCAAAAATCTGCAGTGCACTTTAATAGCTCATGCTAAGCAGACAGGTTGTCAGTCATACTTACTTCAAGTCAACTTGTCTTAGCACATGACAGCTTCAAAGCTCGGTGCTTTTATACAGAAATTGTTATGCAAATTCAGGGTACTGCCTGCCACATTGATTGCTTGTATCTAGGTTATGCAAATATAAAGCAAAGCACTCAAAATGAATACCTGCATATTCTAAAATGTCAGCACAACTCCTTAATTTCAAGGAGCAATAAATCAGTACACTTTTTACTTGGTACCAGTACATCCTGTTTCTCTTTAAATATACTGAACTTAAGCATCTGTGTAAATCACAAGAATTATATTACTGAACAGATATTGTATTCAGTAAGGCAAAGCTAACCCTTAACTACAGAGACAAAGCCATGGGTTTGCTACACAGACACTTGATGCAGATCTCCCTGATGTGCATAACTGCAATGATCAAAAAGCTGAAAAAAAAAAGTCAAAAGCCTAGTACTCTAAACTGAACATTGTTAAAGACAAAACCACAACTACCAGCAGTAAATAACGTTGTAAGAGCACTAATACTGTCGCTAGTGCAAACCTGTCCTTTCCTTCTGGGTGGGAGACACCCAGTACCTTTGTTACATAATGCTTCTCATGCTCTGGTCATGTGATGAGGCCAAGTATCCTGAGAATGAGAATAAATTAGTAGAAATGTTGGAGTGCAGGAGAGATTGATCCCTTGCAGTTAGGATTGTATAGATTACATTCATCATAACTGTTTTTTTTCCAGCTTCAGTTCTGCATTTTTTGATATATTGAACCTCAGGCATCTTTTCAGCCTTTTGAGTTTTGGTATTCTGGAGTTCAGATAGCTGTGTTTCAGTCTTATGTTCTGAACCTCATAATGAACTTGTATGGCCCACATACATATTTATATTAAGCTTCAGACAGATACCTGGGGGCTCTGATTTCTTGGAGAGCAAACTGTTTCACTGATGTCTGACCAGCTTTCTATTTTCTGCGTGAGAGGATGACACAAAGTAACACATAATGGTCCAGAGTAACTCTGTGAATTCGTCTGTAACCTAGAAACCATTACTGGAACAATACACTAATATTAATTTCAAGCGTACTTAGAGATCTAAAGTGAAAACAATGGCAAGGTAAGTTTGTGTGCCACTGTTTAAATTACAGGCCAGGAATGGAAACGTTGACCAGTGTTAATTTTAGGCACACTTGTAGACAGGCAGGACTTGAAAAGAAAAAACAAACATATTTTCAAAAAATAAGGAAACCCAAAATTTGCAACACTTCAAATAAACTGAAACACCTAACAAGTAATACATTTATATAGGCCGAAGAGAGTGAAACAGACAGTTGGCTACGGCAAAATGACTTGCATACGAAACAGGAAGAGGTGGGAGAGTACAGTATCGTTAAGATGGTATTTTTGAGTACACAAAGGGGATAGAATTGAGTCAGATCTGCATGTTTTTCAAGGAGAGAAGCAAGAGGGAATACAGTCATATCCATAACAACACTGCAGATGGGGGAGGTCATGAAACGAAGCTGATAAAGAACGCCTGCTCAGAAATGGGATTAGGGATGGTTACAATATGATAAAAAGTCCACACTGCTACTCATGGAGATTCAATTTTTTCTGGAGCTTTGCTGGAAAATGGCAAGCATTTAAGAATGCTTAGATTGCTCTGGGAAAAGCTAGGGGCTATGCCCCAAACTACAAGCCATGAATAAATAAACTGTGACATGGGTTTGTATTGCTCCATCATGATAAAAGATTTAAATTAACCAGTGATGGCATTGAAGAAATATAGCGTATGTGAAAATGGATTGTGACAGTAACTGCAGTATCCAAATGTGCCTTATTCTCATTACCAAGTATTTTAAAAATATATGAGATGGAAAAAAAACTATTGCAAAGAGTGAATGGCGATTATTTTATATGACATCCAGGAAAATAGCAGTTATAAAAACTATATGATTCATAACTGTTATATTAACACCTTTTAATAGCTTTTCAAAGTGATGGCAAAAAATTCTATGGGATTTAGAAGAAAGTAGAAAGAGTTTTAAGGAAGAAGTATGTGGTCCTGAGGTTGGCTTAGACTCTGGGCACATTCCTGAAGCTCAAGTGGAGAGCACTTTCAGTTTTAAAAGTGATGGCTCATTTATATGCTACAACAGGAAAAAGGGACTTTAACCCATAGATGTTGTCTTTAATAATTAAGAATGCTGCAAACGTTTATGCTGCAAGTATAAATCATTCTCAGTGAACAATTAAAGCACCTTCAGTGCTGTTACAGTTAGGTTCTCCACCTTACCCTTCTTAAAGTCTAGCCTAACTTTGTGGGTATTAGTGCTTTGGCAGAATTCATAGAGTCGGGGCTCAAAGCAGAGTTAATAGTCAGGGCTCAAAGCAGAGTTAATAGAATCATATGCAGTCATAAAACTAAGTCCAAGCCCCTGTAAACTTAGCAGATTCAGAAAAGGGACAGAATAGTGTAAGAAATCAATGGATTGGCCGATCTCAGTAGGCTTAAGCAAATCAGATCCCTTAAAAAGATTAAAGGTGGTAGGGAAACAGCAGAACTATCTGGATTGACAAAGTTACTGAAGGAGATAGAGAATCAGCTAAACTAACTGGATTGGCAAAATTAGTGAAGGGAGCAGGGAAATAGCAGCACTAAGAGGAAGGACATAGTGAAGATGATAGAGGAGCAGCAGAATTAACTGGATTAACAAAGTCAGAGAAGGGGATAGGAAAACTAGAAAAGTAACTGGATTAACAAGGTTAGTGAAGGGGATAGAGAAACAGCAGAACTAAATGGATTAACAAAGTTAGTGAAGGGAATAGGGAAACAGCAAAACTAAATGGTCTTAACAAAGTTAGGCAAGGGGACAGGGGAAACAGCAGAACTAACTGGATTAAGAAAGTTAGTGAAAGGGACATGGAAACAGCAGAACTAATTGGATTAACAAAGTCTGTTAAGGGGATAGGGAAACAGCAAAACTAATCAGATTAACAAAACCAGTTAAGGGGATAGGGAAACAGCAGAATTAACCAGATTAACAAAGCTAGTTATGGGAACAGAGAAGCAGGAGAACTAACTGATTAACAAAGTTAGCGAACAAGATAAGGAAACAGAAGCACTAACTGAATTAATTAAGTTAGTGAGCCCATGGCAAATGTGATGGAGTCAGAAGAATTTTGTTAGAACTGAAAGTACAGCTGAATTAATAGACTCAGTGAAGTTATGAGTAGAACAAAACCAGAGCAGACTTAAAGGCAATGAAGTAAAATGTGATTAATGGAAACGTACTCCATCAGGATTATCATAATCTGTGTACCTGTAAACCTTGAATCAGGGATTACAGAAGGCAAACAGCAACAGAAAGCCCCAGCAAGGAACAGTTCAAAGGCCAGGGTCAATGACAATAATCAGTTCAAAACTATAGCACAGTTAATGAAAACAGGTGACTTGCCCAAGGATTAAATGAGAAAGAGATCAATACAGGATTGATAAACTCAGTATGCACAGCACACCCTCCCAGTATACATAAACTGCTAGTGTTCATAAAGTAAAATCATGTATCCCTCCTTCTTGCTAGCCATGCATACTGTTATCTCGTTGTTGTTGTTGTTGTTGTGTCTTTCGGCTTTTCACGGTTAGGGGTCACCACAGCGGAACTCTGGTCCACTAATGATTGGCAGTAGATTTTTACGTGCTGAGTTGCCGGCCCTGATGCACAACCTTCAACGAAGGTATGCCCATGCACACATGTCTCCACACAGAAGACGTTCTAGCTGAGAATCGAACAGGACAGCATCTTACTGAGGCGACATGTACTAAATATATATTTTTTTCAGTATAACCAGACAAATAATTGAATCTGCAGAGTGTCATTCTTGGAAGTGCTATAGGAAAGAAACTGAGTATTTCAACTCTTCACTGAATGAATAGAATAGAAATGGAGCACATTGTGGCTGTAGATTGGGTAATGCAGGGAAAAAGTAGACACTCTTTGAGAAGGTTGAGTTCTCAGCCCACAACAGGACTTCAGCAGTGAAAGAAAAAAAAGGTAGAGTGGCACATAACAATCAAATCTGTAATTAAGAGGAATGAAGAAACAGGTTTGTTCAGCTACCAATAAACAAAGTAAGGAGACAATTAAAATAAACATGAGAAAGAAGAATAGCATGGAAGAAAGGACATAAAGAATGTAAACACTGAGCAGGACAGAGAATAGTAGTGTGAAGTAATGCGAACAACATAGAAAATAATGAGTGGACAGCAAGCAGTTAAAAAAGGATTTTGACAAAGAGGGTATAACTGAGACATTGGCAAATGACAAAAAAGGGTTGTAACTGTGCCCCCGTAGCTTTAGGATCTTTGAGAAAGATTAAAAAGATAAGGATTGATTAGATATGTATAGAGATAGATAGATAGATAGATAGATAGATAGATAGATAGATAGATAGATAGATAGAAAGAAATTAGATATGAAATGTTGGAACAAGAAGAAAAGACGATTAAAAAATAAAGGAAACATGGTAGGAAAATTACGAAATGAATTTAAATCCTGGTGGGATAACAATTGGGATGGAAAGAAGGAGATGAAGAAAGTTGTGGATGGATACTATTTATAGGTCATCAAATACATCAAGAAAAAAGAGCAAAACAGGACAACTACGAAATTATAAGGATTGGCGAAGGAAGAAATCATTCAGGTTTTGTTCTGTTAACTTTCCAGAGATGCTGGACTATTCCAAGTTTCAGGGTGGAGAGAAAAATGAGATTTAAAAGTAAAGTAACTGTGAGCTGAAGAGCAAATTTTGGGGTATTGTTCTTTGACAATCAGAGGGAAATATTGGGGAGATTATTGTAAATGAGCCACTAGCAAACTTTGGCCACACACAGAATAGTTTAACAGAAACATGAAAAGTCAGGTATAGTACTAATATGTACAATGGGACTAATTGATCGAACTACAGTAAAATAGATCAAAATTAAAAGTTTGTCATTAGTGAATGTAGGACTGTTTAAGGAGCATAAAAACTTTGAGAAGTAATTAAAAGATAAAATGAAAGCAAATACAAGACAGGCCCAGAAAAGAATAATCTCAAAAAGAAGGAGCAAACTGTAAAGCAGAGTCGAATTCTGAGGGAAGCGTGCAAAAAAAGAAACAAAGTAACAAGAGCAGACTTTATGAGTAGTATGAAGAAAAAGATAAAAGCAGCTAAAAGAATCAGAAGAACTAAAAAAATGAAGTAAGACCAAGTTAAAGGAATAAAAGAGATGAAGGAAACTTTCTCTGGATAATATGAAAAAAAGAGAGTTTATATAAAGTACAGCATTAAACTGCATAACTAGATATATTATGTTTGACAGCCAGCTATATAAAAGTGATACAAAATAGCGTAACTATATTTCCCTCAAGAGTTTAATCTCAGGTCATCAACAAAAGGCACAAGCCATGAATATTAATGAAAAGTTATTGTGCTCTGTGAGTGGTTCTTTCTCTCATTTGCTGTGTACCAAATTGCCAAAAGCATTTTCTGCACTATTCACCAAGCAAATCTAGAATGCTTGTGTTTGATTTTGGTCAGCTTTTACTAGGTATTATTTTTTTACTAAGTCTGCTGCCTAGTTCATCATTTTTACATCAGTCATGTTCAAAATAAATATTTATCTACAATGTGTTTTAAGTGTATTATTATAATTTTCTTTATGTAACCTTAAAGGCTTTAGTTTAAAATATTAAAACATAGAATATTACACTGCTAATGAGAGAAAATGGTCGAAAATTGAAATTGATAATAATTCATTAAATAGCTCCCCATCTTTTTAACAAAGACAGATAGATGTCAACTCATTGCACACTGTTGGATAAAATGGTTGCAAAAGCATAAGAAATACCACAACTATCAATGTAACTGAATATGCTCATTTAACAGAGTGCATTGATTCCTGACTCTTTCTGGTTGGAGAGTGAGTGTTGGTGCTTAACGTACATGATTGGTCTGGTTGCTATTTGAGGCATCTACCAGAAAAAGTCTACAAGCCTGCAGACCCTTGCATCATCTGGGAAAAGATTGTGGATCAGCAAACAGGCCGTGGCCTGCTTCTCTTCTTGGGATTGGTGCTAACATTTTGCTTCTGGTGAGAGAAGAAGCTAAGGAGCACTGTATCCCAACAGAGTGAAGCTGTGCTGAGACCAGCATTAGTAGTAGCCAGGCAGTAGCCATTCATGCAACTCCCCTCTTTTCATCATTCTTGACAAGCTAATTCTTTATTTTTCAGTAAGTACTGCTTGATTCTTTCTAACTTCAGAATATCTGCCTAAATATTTCATCCTTAAATTTTCAGGTGAAAATTAGTTTCCCCTCAAGTGTTTGGCAGTGCACTGTACAGACTCGGACCCCTTGAGTGACATTTTTCCTGTAAACAGAATATATAAGGAAAAAGCTCCAGTACTGGTCAGTTCCCTGTTCTTTCTCCTATTAACCTGGTGAACTTGGGCATTCTGAGGCAGTGTAGCAACTGCCTCATGTACACAGATAACCCTCTCCTCTTACCTCCCAACACTCAGACTTGTGAGAGATGCACTTATATATCCAAATTGGAAGCCATGCACTCTCAATCCAAGACCGGAATAGCTGGTCAAGAGGAGAAGGTCATCACCTGCACCACACCACATGCAACAAATAGCCCTCCAGAACACCCACCATCACAGCTCTCGCATAAAAACACAAACCACACACCCGCCTTCACAGAGGCTCTCAATAGAAATCTACCCAAACAGCACAGACCTCCAAGGCAGAAATGCACGTAACCACCACAACACAGCACAAACCACAAGACACATAGCTCACCTACACAGTGTGCCCCTCAACGTAAGCCCCTAAACAGCTTGCCCAATGCACTAATCATAGGTGATTCAATAGTGAGGCACACTTATGTCCCACTCACTAGGTTGAATAAGGAGATGGTAACAGTCAGCTGCCTATCAGGTGCCAGAATCTGACACATACTACACGCACTCAAGTCACTCCACAACAACTACAAGTATGACTCTGTCACTGTCCGTGTGGGTTTGAATGACCTGAGACACCCCTCCCTGGGCTATATGAAAAGAGACATGGAGGAGCTGTTAGATTATGTGGCCCAGGCAGGTATGACCCTAGCCCTGAGCAGCATCCTACCATCACCCAGAATGATACCGCAGTTCAAACAGAAAATGATTGACTTCAACAATTGGCTAAGTTTCTGGTGTCATTATAAGGGGATCCAGTATCTGTCTGCTTAGGATGACATGATTGACAGACCTCAATGTTTTGCCAGAGATGGCCTGCATCTGTCACCCCTGGGTTTCCGGATACTGGCTAAGGCTCTTGCCACCCCTATAGTGCCTTTTTTAGATGATGTTCCAAAGACAAAATTACCACTGTAACAGCTATAAATAAATGCAATCTGAAGGTCATGCTGCTCAATGCTAGAAGTCTAAATCTCAAGATGCACTTGCACGAAGCACTCCTCAAAATGGAGAACATCGACATATGTGCCGTAACAGGGACCTAGTTTAAAGCAGCAGAAAGCACTCCTGCACTACCAGGCTATAACTCATTCCACACCTTTCAGCCCCAGAACATGGACTGAAGCTCCAAAGGCGGTGGTGTCTCCATGTTAATAATGGATATGCACACCTCCAGACTAATAGCCAAGCATAACACATCTGAGATACTTCAGGTACAACTAACATTGGGTAAGATGGTGATTCAGGTCGTAGCCTGCTATAGGTCCCAAACCATGTCCCAAGGCTCTCACTCCACATTCCTAAGCACCCTGGAAACTATTAGGGTCCAACCCAACACTCTCATACTAGGTGACTTTAACTACCCCTCCATCAACTGGGAAAACTACTCATGCACCAATGCACTGGCCCAACACTTCCTGGAATTCATCAATTCCAATGCCCTGGACCAGCTTATTCTTACCCCCACTAGAGGAAGTAAATTCCTTGACCTGGTTATTACAAGCAGGGGCGACCATTGGTCTACACCAATAGTCAATTCCTCCCTGGTTAGATCTGACCACAAACTATTCACCATGGAAATCCATATCTCACCCACACCCTGCACAAAGGTAACCACCATGAAAAACTTCTCCAGCTGACTTTGGGCTTGTAAAAACCAAGGTGACTAACTTCACGGCACCCATGTCAATGAAAAATAGATGCATGATTGCCAAATCATACACCAATGCACTCTATGAATACATACATAAATGCATGGAACTAGCCATACCCAACAGAACTAAGACAGTCTCCTCCAAAAACAGGAAGCCAATCTGGTGGTCCCCTGCCATTAATAAACTCTACAACAGAAGAAAGAGGTTGTTGCAGAAAAGGGTGAAGTCTCAAGACTGGAAAAACTCCCTTATTAGCCTCAACAAAAAAGTTGAGATACCTCATCTAAAACTCAAAAGCCAGCTATGAAGGCAGAATTGCAGCAGACATTAAAATCAACCACAAAGCCTTCTATAGTTATATCAAGAATCTCTACAGCAATACTCAAGTTTGCTCTGAGTTACTGTACAATGGTACATCCTATACTGAGACAACAGATATTGCCAACATACTGGCCAACAGATTCAGTGCCAACTTTACCCTCCCCCCCAAAGGTCCAATCACAATAACGAAGGAATGCCAGGCACTCAGCATTACTGCAGCACAGGTTAAATCTGCATTGTCCAAGGACAGGAATACAGCTTCTATGTGACCCGACAATATCCCTGGATGTATTCTACATGAACTACAAAGTGAACTGGTACCACATCTGTGTGCCCTGTTCAATCACAGCCTCACCTCAGGCTTTGTCCCTACTGAATGGTGCTGTGCTACAGTCATCCCTCTCTATAAAGGGAGAGCAAGAGGGCTCAGTTCTGGGACCTCTCTTGTTCGGTATATACTTCTCTGAGGTTCAGGCTAACACGGGGGGATTATGGCTGACAAAGTTCGCAGATGACTGCAAACTGGGGGCCATCATTGAATCTCCAGCTGACACAAGCATCCTCCAAAAGGGTCTCACAGAGACGGATGCTTGGTGCCAGAGCCACGGCCTCAAGCTAAATGCTAAAAAGTGCATAGTCATCCCCTTTGGGAAAAACAAGGTGCCCACAAATTACCACATAGGTGGTAATCCATTAAGTACAGAAGAAGTAATTAGAGATTTGGGGACAAACGTAGATAGTAATCTCTCCTTTGATAATCACGTTGCCAAAGTGGTTAGAAAGACCTTCTATATAGCCCACCTTATCATGAAAGGGTTCGCATCTAGATCAAGAGAGGTCATTGTGCCCCTCTACTCGTCACTCATCAGGCCCATAATTGAGTACAATGCCCCTTTTGGGATGTACATTACCCGACACCTGCAGCAACTGGAAAGACCCCAAAAGTACCTCACCAAGAGGATCATGGTCTACAAACAGATGTCCTATGCAGCTCGACTAAAGAAACTCCAGCTCTACTCAGTTGCTTACCGCCTACTCAGAGGTGATCTATGCCTGACGTACAAAGCCATGTCAAACCCAGAGTTAATGGACATGCTCCACCTCAAAAAATCCAAGTCCCTTAGAGCTACACGATCCAGGGACCTAAACCTCAGCACAAAAATGAATAGGACATGCTGGAAGGACAGATTTATTTCCAAGAGTCTCCCCTCACTCTGGAATAGAATCCCAATTCATATTAGACATAGCCCCTCGCTGACCCTCTTCAAGCGAAATCTGGACGCGTGGATGGGAGATCGCAAATTCACCCCTGAGATCTCTTCTGTGTCCCTGCTAGACAGAGGCACAGTAAACTAATCTTAAAAGGGTACCTTCTGTGACCTACTTTAAAGAGGCACAGTAGGCTAATCTAATAGGGAGGCGGAAGCCAAATACACTCTGGCTAGGCTTATAAATGCCCTAGGGCAGATAGCCTAGTATCTACCTATGAACCTATGAACTACAGACCATTGAATTATCACCCCATTAGCCTGACGAGTCTGATATGTAAGGCTATGCAGCACATCATCATGGACCTAATTAACAAGAATATAGGGAATCTCCAAACTCTAGATCCCACGCAGTTTGGTTTTGTGAAAGGTAGATCATGCCTACACAACCTGGTTGACTTCTTTGAGTCACTCACCAGGGCTGTGGATGAGGGCAAGGCAGTTCATGCAGCCTACCTAGATCTGGCCAAGGCCTTTGATACCATTCCCCACTCAGGAATTATTGATAAACTCACCAAACTAAGCATCAACCCCTGCATCACTAGGTGAGTTGCAAGCTGGCTCACAGATAGAACCCACAGTGTGAAAGCAGTGGACTCCAAGTCAGACTGCTGACCAGTCACAAGTGGAGTCCCACAGTGAACAGTTCTGGGTCCTCTCCTGTTTAGCATCTACTTCTCAGAAGTCCAGGCCAACACAGAGGGACTCTGGATGACCAAGTTCACAGATGACTGCAAGCTGGAAGCCATTATCAACTCCCCAAGTCATGTAGACATCCTACAGAAAGGAGTCACTGAGACCAATGACTGGTGTGAAACTATGGCCTTAAGCTTAATGCCAGAAAATGTGTCGTCATCCCCTTTGGGAAAAACTCAGTTCCCACTAATTACCACATTGATTGGAGCCCACTGAACACTGAAGGCGTTATATGAGATCTAGGGGCACAAGTTGACAGCAACCTCTCCTTCAACCATCACATTGCCACTGTAGTCAGAAAGTCTTTCTATGTGGCACATCTCATTACCAAGAGTTTCGCATCCAGAAAGAAAGAGGTCATCATCTCTCTCTATTCTTCCCTCATTAGGCCAATCATTGAGTATAATGCTCAATTTGGCATGTACCTCACTAGACACATGCAATAGCTGGAAAGGCCACAAAAGTACCTCACAAAGAGGATCCTAGGCCTTAAACACATGTTCTACATGGACAGACTCAAAAAACTCCAGCTATTCTCTGTCTCATATCATCTACTAAGAGGCAATCTCTGCTTGACTTACAAAGCCATGTATGACCCAGCTCTGTTAGAAATGCTACATCTAAAGAAATCCCCGTCCCTCCAGACCACACGGTCCAGAGACCTCAACCTCATTGCCACAGTCAAGAGAACATGCTGGAGGAACAGGTTCACAACACAGAGACTGCCCATGCTCTGGAATAGACTTCTCATACATGTCAAGCAGAGCACCTCACTGGCCCTCTTCAAAAGAAATTTTGATGAGTGGATGGGAAATAGAAAGTTCACCTCGGGGATCACTCCAGTGGCTCTACTTGATAGAGACACTAGGAACTAACGTCGGATGGCATTTTGGCAGTTCTATGGGCTAGGCTTGTAAAGTCTCCAGGGCCATTAGCCTAGTACACACCTATGAACCTATAAAAGCTTTGTTATTTCACTTAGCTAATGAAAGTGTATAGTAGATACATGGCACCTGGACAGAGATTGATTGCAAATGTTTAGGCATAAACAAAAAATTAAGTTTCTTTTTTTCCAGAAAATATCTGGTCAGAAGTTAGAACTACACTTTCAGGAATTTTGTGCTTGGTTTACATAGATGGACAGGGTAAAATGACCTCATCCTGATTTGCTCTAAGGACAACTGAAACCACACTTAAGCTTGGGGGTAATATTTGATAATGATTGCCAGTGGTTTTTCAGTTAGCCTAGCTAGATTCAGCTTGAAAAACGTAGTGGGGACACAGTGCAGCTTACCACTGGGCAACAGAAAAGATGGCAGTGCCACCATTTTCTACAAAAACACACTAGATATCTCTTTTTCCCCCCACTCTCTGCCAAGTTTCTCTAACTCAGAAAACCTACAAAGTTTGCTAACACAAAACTCTCACAAGGCATTTGCAATCATAGGTATAATAATGCTAAACCACTGGAAGTTATCCTCTGTTGGATATCCTCAAAAACTGTCTCTGATGTTCTGGGAAATCCCTGATTTTGATTTGATTCAAATCATTTCTGTTTTAATCCTAAAACTGGCAATTAAATAATGACAATCATTATAGTTAAAGACCTGTTTTTCTTCAGAAAATGTTTGTTAGCTCATATCCTCTTATTCTGCCAACTGTTACTAGCAATAGTATTTAAAAAGTGTCCCTGATTTGGACTCTTCATACTTGATTATTTTTGCTTTGCCCCTGATGCTAGAGATAAAACACAGAGAGCTGCAGACAAAACACAATACCAGCCAAGTGCTAGGCAAGAGAAGGAGACATTAGGATAGAAACAGGCTCTTTGGACATAGAATGCCATCGCCATGTTATCAAAGGAGCCAAAGCTTTCATGTGAGGATAAAATTTACCAGACAGGTATATCTAGCATTAATGCTGCAAGCAACATTGGTTTCATAGCAATACTTCTTAACCAGGTTGACCAATGTCTTGCTCTGGTGATTCCCTTGGGAGAAACTCTGAAAAGCTGTGGGATATTCATTAGCTTCTGACTGGATACTGTACTTGGAGTGAGCTTGTCCCAGTGGACAAGAGGATCACCATAGTGCAACTACAGACTGTAGAAAGAACATTATCTGTTGTTTTTGCATATACATTTAACAACAATTTGAAGGTCTTAGTGACTTTGGAAGAGGGACCTGATAGCATATCACTTATATACTTCATGGATTTGACAAACACTCCATCAAGTCAAAGTTAGACACTATCAAAACCACTTGGCTGTTAAAAATAACATTGAAGAGAGAAAAGTCTTGAACCCATTCCAAATGAAGAGGCGAAGACCAAAGCAGTAGTAGGTTTAAGTTAACTTCAGAAGACGAAGTAACTATAGCAAAAAAAAAAATTCTATCATGCCAAGCAGCAGGAATATATTAAGTCCAGTATGTGTAATGCAGGGTGTCATAGGTAACACACTTTTGCAGTGTTGCATGGATGGTGTGGAAAGAATTCATGCACTAACAAGCTGGAGTGATAATCTCCATTTTCAAACAGCAGAGAAAGAATGTCTTCCACTTATAGAGGGATCATACTTTTCAGCCTTCATGTGGAAGCCCATTTTTGAGTGTTTAAAAGGAGAATGCTTCCTGTATTACAACTCTGATTCAGGAGGAATGATGTATATTCCTTCCAGGCAGTGAAATTCCAGATAATCTCCTTGTTCTTGAAGGGATATTGTGGAGTTCACCAGTATAGCTGACATGCATTTTCTGAACCTTTAGAAGACATATGATGGTGTACCCCTGCCATATCTTGGGGGTATGTGCTACAACAGTATGGACTTACAGGACCACTGCCTGTGTCACTTGGTTCCACAATTTATGCAGAAGAAGTTGTGTCTGCATTTGTGTTATAAGTCAAAAGAGTTCAGAGCAGGCATAAGACTCCAGAAAGTATATATTGTGTCTCCCCACCTGTATATTGCTTTATGAATAAGTTATCAAGGCACAGCAATGGTTTACAGAATACCCAGTTTGAAGACATGAAACTAAAACACTCCTCTTTACTACTGAGCATGAAGTGGTTAGGATTAAAATCAGAGTACCCAAAACAAGGTCATGTTTCTTATTTAGGAAAATAATTGATCTGTACCTGCACATGAAAGGGAATTAGTGACTCCAAATAGAGAAGTTTAAGTACCAGGAGTCTAGTTCAAAGGTGGAGGTAGAAATAATTAGGAGATTGAGCAGCAGATGGTGCACTTTATTTATTTATTTTTATCCTGTTTTATTTTGCTTTTGATTACCAGGTTTGCTTGACTGTTTTTCAATGCAGGCCTAGGGAGAAAATCTCCAGCATTTTACATTTTCAAACAAACATTCAGTCATATATGTAATGCCCCACCACTGGACCAGTAATCAAGGAGCCTCAATCCTCACCACTGGCACCAGTGGGGGACATAGATTGGGAGGATGACAAGGTACACACACAGTGTTACCAGATGCAGCTTTCTGTATCAAGTGCAATTTCATTTAAGAGCACACAGAGACCACAGTCAGTCCAGGACTGGCTTCTCCCTCTTTCTCCAGGTCCCCATTAAGACTCCCCACTGGCACAGCTATAGAGTTGAGATCTCAGCTGAGTGGCCAAGCCAAGACCTCCAGCACTCTCTCTGTCCAACAAGTGGTTTGAGTCCCTGCCCAAGTAGCAGACACACTCTTAGGTTTAATTTAAACACACACACACACACACACGCACACACACACACACACACACACACACACACACACACACACACACACACACACACACACACACACACACACACTCACACACACACACACACACACACACACACACACACACACACACACACACACCTGTGAAAGGCTAGTACAGTTTTACTAGCAATGCCCCTTTTCACCCAGACTATAAGGTAGTTATCACTGCCAACAGCCACCTCCTTATCAGCTACTTTAAGGTCCTTAACAAATGGTGTTCAATCTTACTGTGTAATGTCACTATTAACGCAAATGGTTGTTTGACCAAGAGCAAGGCTATCAGGAGTGGCCTACACAATGTCACCATATAAATATGCAAGTACTCAAAGAACTTAAATATCTCCAGACAGATCACCCACAATGATAGGTTTAAATATATTTAATAATAAATAATAAAAGAACAAGTACTCAGTATATAATTACAGTGACATTAGAGTTCAAAATCACAGGAAATATTTAAAACTACATTGCAGGACAATCTCAAATAAATAAGAAAAAATATCTAAACTAAGTGTTGCTATATTCCTGACTATATCTAAAATAATTATACTGTCCCCTAGACTTAATTACTCCGACCAAGGCAGATGTGTGGTGAATGGATCTTGTCAGATCCAAGACAGAATACAGAATGCTAAGTCTCTCTCTCTCAGCGACCTCTCAAATTAATATCTCAACTATTACTGCTGGGATAGCTTGCAGAATGACATCATTTCTTGTCATCTGACTCTATCCTAGGTGAACCCCCCCCCCACCTGTGGAGTCTGGCAGTATTTAGCATCTACCTGTGAAAATACATAGACAAGGGTTTTTCCTCAGATCTGTGCAGCTGTTGGAAGTCATAAAACAATAAAACACTTCCACATCTGAAGCCTATTAATTATTTGTCCTTCAAGACAA
This sequence comes from Protopterus annectens, assembly GCF_019279795.1. NCBI lineage: Eukaryota > Metazoa > Chordata > Ceratodontiformes > Protopteridae > Protopterus > Protopterus annectens. The sequence continues at coordinate 262,003,093 of NC_056729.1, forward strand.
CACAGAGCACTCCCTAGTATAGACATTCTGTTGCTTGCTGTCATAAAGTAATTTAATTTCAGCCATTTTTCTGAAGTTTTGATGAAATTAAATTAACCCCCTGTGTTCCAGTTTCCACTGTTAAAATATATACATTATTTGTTAATGATGTTACTGCTCTGCAGCTTTTCTCCCTGGGCCTCCACTGGAAAAGGATATATATACAGTTCGACTCTCCCAGTTAACAAATGTAAAATAAATAAATAAATACACATTTAAACAGTTACAATAGTATATGTACATTTTTGTTCTCTTACAACAGGGTACACTGTGGACCCATTTTTTAAGCTCAGTCCTGTATAAAATATCTTTTCAACACACGTCTGCACAAATTTAGTTTGACATATACATGACATACAGTTCTAATACATTTGTAACACAAGCATCTTACATGAAGCATGTTGACATCCACAAATGACACATAGCCATTTGCAAAATTCCAGAGAGCTGTGCTGGCAGTATCTCCCTCTGTCACACTTCTATATAAATCATTTTGATATTCACAAATAACATAGGTTGATAGTAGTCTGTCATTCGACACCCATGTAGCTAAAGTAGTTAGGAAGACCTTCTACATTGCCCACCTTATCATGAAGGGATTCTCATCTAGATCAAGGGAGGTCATAGTCTCCCTTTACTCATCACTCATCAGACCAATGATTGAGTACAATGCCCCATTCGGAATGTATCTGACCCGACACTTGCAGCAGCTGGAGAGGCCACAAAAGTTCCTCACCAAAAGGATAAAGGGTCTCAAAAATCTGTCCTATGCTGCCCGACTGAAAGATCTCCAGCTCTATTCAGTCGCCACGCTTGCTCAGAGGTGACCTTTGCCCAACATACAAGGCCATGTCAAACCCAGATTTGATGAATATGCTTCACCTCAAAAAATCTAGATCCATCAGAGCCACAAGGGCGGGAGACTTAAACCTCGACACGGCTATTAATAGGACGTGCTGGAGGGATAGATTCATCACCCAAAGACTCCCTATGCTGTGGAACAAAATCCCAGTACATGTGAGGCAGAGCACCTCGCTGGCCTTGTTCAAGAGAAATCTTGACCAATGGATGGGAGATCGCAGATATACCCCAGGGATTACCTCAGTGTCACTGCTCGACAGAGGCACAGCAAAATAATGGGTATAGTTCCCCATACTAAAGGGGTGGCATAAGCCACAAAACGATGGGCTAGGCTTGTAAATGCCCTCGGGCAGATAGCCTAGTATGAACCTATGAACCTATATAATTATTTACAAAATTCCAGCTTGCTGGGCTGGCAGTATCTCCTTTCATCACACTTCTTCACCCCTCGAAGACTCAAGCTAATTTTTCAAGTGACCCTTGAGAAACGTTGCTTAAGAGGGATGAGCCTATCTTGATATACATTACCCCATTCCCTTTCTCAAAATCCCAGCTGCCTTGGTATTGCTGATTCCAGTACAGTAGTGCACTGTCCTATCATACGCCTGCAACCCTAGGCTCCACCATAGTAATTTGGGATTTTCCTGTCTGGCTGCTTGTCACCAGAGATCCCTCAGACTCCTTCTGCCTGCTACTGCAAATACTTAGCACCAGGGCCTCTCTATCATGATAAGGTCTCATGGTGTTAACATGGTACAGCTTCTGCCCCTACCTCCTGCCTAACTGTTCTACCATGTTGTTAACATCACTGGCCATCCTTACCACCTTGAAGTGTGCCTCCCAAGCTGCCTGCAGCTTGTTGAGTCTGACAGGAATGAGAACCATAACCTGCTGCCCCACAGCATATTCTCTAGCTCGAACATTCCTGTCATACCAGACCTTTTTCTGCTGTTGGGCTTCTGCCAGGTTCTCCTGGGACAAGCCCATGAGTTCCTTGAGCCTTGTCCTGAGATTTAGGGCATATGCCACAACAGACACCTTGTGAGATTCATACTCACCCTCCCACTCATCACAAATCAAATCTAGAGATCCCCTCACCTTATATCTATACAACAACTCAAAGGGTGAAAAACCTGTAGATTCATGGGACACCTCTCTATAAGCAAACAACAGACGGGGAAAATATTTGTCCCACTCTCTCTTAAACTGATATGCAAATGCCCACAGCATGGTCTGTAGTGTAGAGTTTAACCTCTCAACAAGACCATTAGTCTGGGGATGGTAGGGGGTGGTCTTTAGGTGCTTCTCCCCATAGTGGTTCCACAGACAATCCAGCAGGTCTGACATGAAATTGGCACCTCTGTCAGTCCATATGAATTTCTTTTGGGAAACCTAACCTGCTGAAAATCTGTAACAAAGCATTTACCACCTTTTTCTGCCTCAATTGGGGATAGGACCACCACTTAAGGGTATCTGGTAGCATAATCTACTACCACTAGGATATACTTCTTCCCTGTGGAACTTGGAGTACTCAGGTGCCCCACAATATCAATAGCAACCATCTGAAATGGTTCCTCAATCACAGGCAAAGGCATCAAAGGAGCCTCGACCTAATCTCCTGCCTTGCCTACCTTTTGGCACTGCTCACAGGTCCTGCAGTACCCTGTTACATCAATGGAAATCCCAGGCCAATAAATGTTCTGCATAATATGTTTCATGGTATGCTTTATGTCCATATGACCTGCATAGGGAATATCATGGGCTATGGCTAGAAATGCCAGATGGTAGGCTCTGGGCACTACCAACTGTTGTATTCTCTCATCATCTAGCCCTCCCTCAGGGTTCCACTCTCTATACAGTAACCCTTTGTCACAGTATACAGATTCCCCCTTTCCTTGAGAATCAGGTGTCTCGCTAGCTACCTCCCTCAGGCCTTGTAATGTAGGGTGTGAGAGCTGAGCCTGTCTCAACTTTCTCTTTGTAACCCTTGCCAGCTCCTCTTCCACAGGAAGTCTGGCTTCCTATGACAGCAGTGCCTCACTGTCAACCTGGGTACTACCACTCACCTCTGCTCTTGCAGTCACTCTGTCCACGGGAACATTAGTACCCATAAGCAGCTGTAGCTCACCTTCAGTCTCACTGCTACAGGGTAGCTCCCTCCCTGAAGTAGCCACCTCACAAGTCCCGACTGCAAGTGTGTGGACTGTTTGCCCCCTCCCCACACTAACAGATCCACAAGTTTCTCTCCAAGCCTGACTGCGTGTAACTGCAAAATCATTCCCTATCAGGACATCTGCAGGGATATCCTCAAACACACCTACTTGCTTGCTTCCTTTTCCACCATCCCAGTCAAGGTGAACCCTAGCAAAAGGTATTTGCAATGGGGTCCCTCCTAAACCTCTGACTGGAGTAGACTGCCCAAGCAAGTAGTTTTCCTCTTTAACCATTGCAGGCTTCACAATGGTTAGGTCTGAGGCTGTGTGTCTCTTAGCAGTGGGCTGTTTTCCATCTACTAAGATAGGATATAACCTCTTGCAGTAGTTTGGCACACTTGTTGTCTCCAGAAAACTTACTGCTGGCATTCTGTCATTCCCATTTACTGGTTCCCAACATTTGTTCCCCACCTTCCCTCCATTGACATCTATATGCTACATGGCCCCACTAGTTGCATTTTAAACACTTAACCCTTGGTTGTGGTCATGTACCTGAACTAGTGGCTTCCCCTGCTACTGGCAGACTCTGCTGGGGCAGTTTAAGCTGCCCACCATGGGTTCCCTTACACCCATGTGCAGCACTGGGTATTCCTTTTCTGTGCAGTGATGCCCTGCTTGCTAGGTATAGGTTCTTTTTCAACAACTCATCTATGGTACTGCATTCTCTTTCTACTAACCAGATTCTCATGACCCCAGGGCTTGTTCCCTCACCAAAACATCTGCCAGCCCTTCAAAAGTGGTGACCCGACACACACTCACCCATCTATGAAAACAAGTGCTTAACTCAGCAATATACTCACACATACTTTCATATGCCTTGAATCTATGTTCACAAAACTTTTTTCTATAAGCTTCAGTTGTTACCTTAAAACACACTAATAAACAATTTCTAACAGTACTGTAATTGAAGCAATCAGTTTCAGACAATTTAGAAATAGCAGTTACAGCTTTGCCATGGAGTAAGGGGGTCAGGAACCATACCTAGAGCACTAGGTCAACATTATACTGTTTACATACCCTTTCAAACATATGAGTACAACTATCAAAATTATCACCCTATCTAAATTGTAGAAGAAATTTACTGACCATTATTGCTTCTGGGATTCGGTTATTCCCTTCCCCATTACCTCAATGATACTGTCAGCATCTCCTTTTCATGTTGCCTCTGCCTCTCATTTTCTTTGACTTCCAGATGTCTCAGTCTATCTGATAATTCTATTTCCAATAGTTTGGCCTCCAGTTCAAGTCTCTTTAACTCCAGATAGATTTTAAGTCCTCTTTGGAAAGGTTGAACTGTCCATTTTCTGAGAGTTGTATATTCCACAAGGCCAGACTGGCTGTCCTCCTGGTTGCTGGTCTGTGATGCAGCTGTGACTAAGGCTTCAATCATTTCTCCTTTAGTCAGGTTGGAATGCCCCAGTCCTTTAGCTTGGCACATCTCAGCCAATTGGCTCCTTGTCAGCTTGCCACACTCCTCTGGTGACATACTTGCCTGCTCTCCCTGACTAATAACAAAAAAAAAAAAAATAAAACTATTGTGATGTGAAACTCTGAATGTTCACTGCATGGCTGATTGAGAGTCCAAACATGACTGTTTACAGACCACAGGAGTTCAGTATCCACACCACTGAATCCCAATATGTGGATATCCCACCACTGCCAACCAATATATGTGACGCCCAACCACTGGACTAGTAATCAAGGAGCCTCAGTCCTCACCACTGGGGGATGTAGATTGAGATGATGATATGGTACACACACAGGACTTCCAGATGTAGCTCGCTGCATCTAGTGCAATTTCACTTAAGAGAACAGAGACCACAGTTAGTCTAGGGCTGGTTTCTCCCTCTTTCTCAAGGTCCCCAGTAAAAATCCCCACTGGCACAGCTATAGAGTTGAGATCTCAGCTGAGTGCCCAAGCCAAGAACTCCAGCATCATCCTCTCTGTCCAACCAGTGCTTCATGTCCCTGCACAAGTAGCTGACATTCACACTGTCTGAGGTTTGATTTACACACACACACACACACACACACACACACACACACATGGAAAAGGCTGGCACAGGCTTACTAGCTATACACCCTTTCATCCAGACTATAAGGTAGTTATCACTGCCAGCAGCCACCTCCTTATCAGCTACTTTAAGGCCCTTAACACAGGGTGTCCAATCTTACTCGGTAATGTCACTATTAATACAAATGGTTGTTTGACCAAGAACAAGGCTATTTGGAGTGGCCCACACAGTGTCACCACATAAATATGCAAGTACTCTCAGAACTTAAATATCTCCAGACAGATCAGCCACAATGATAGGTTTAAATATATTTAATAATAAATAATAAAAGAATGAGAAAATACTAAGTATATAATTACAGTGACATCAGAGTTAAAAATCACAGGAAATATTTAAGATAACATTGCAGGACATTCTCAAATAAATAAAAAAAATATCTAAACTAAATGCTGCTATATTCCTAACCATATCGAAGAGAATTATACTGTTCCCTAGGCTTACTTACTCAGAGCAAGGCAGATGTGTGATGAGTGGATCTTGTCAGGTCCAAGACAGAACACAGAATGCTGAGTTTCTCTCTCAGAGACCTCTCAAATTAATATCTCAAATATTACTGCTGGGATAGCTTGCAGAATGACATAATTTCTTGTCATCTGACTATCCCAGGTTAAAACCCCTACTGCTGGAATCTGGCAGTATTTAGCATCTACCTGCAAAAATACATAGATAGGGCTTTTTCCTCAGATCTGTGCAACTGTTGGAAGTCATAAAACAACAAAACACTTCCACATCTCAAGCCTAGTAATTATTTCTCCTTCAAGACAACACAGAGAGTTCCCTATTATAGACAACCTGTCTCCTGCTGTCATAAAGCAATTTAATTTTAGCTATTTTTCTGAAGTTTTTCTGGAATGAAGTTAACCCCGTGTTACAGTTTCCACTATTAAAATATATACATTTAAACAGTTACAATAGTGTACATTTCTGTTCTGTTCCAGCAGGGCACACTGTGGATCCATTTTTAAGTTCAGTACTTTATAAAATATCTTTTCAACACACGTCTGTACAAACCCAGTTTGATATATACATGACATACAGTTCTCATACATTTGTAACATAAGCATCTTACATGAAGCATGTTGACATTCACAAATGACACAATCATTTACAAAATTCCAGACAGCTGTGCTGGCAGTATCTCCCTTTGTCACACTTATTTACAAAATTCTAGCCAACTTTTACAGTATAAACGATACTTGGGCATTTAGTAAATATTGAAAATTTACCATGTGAAATGGTGTATTAGTGGGTTTGTCAGACAGATAATAAATTATTAAAAAATCAAAGAAATGGAAGTCAGGGAGGAACTTGGTAGCAAGAAAATGTTAATATTGCAGTTAAGAGGCGGGTTTCAGACACAATTTTATATGGCTGTATCAGAAGTATAGATGTCGGTAGTGAGCTGTGTCACAAAACTATGTATACAGCTGGGAGTTGCTTGTAGAACTATTCGGGTATTGATGAAGACTGATTGTGAGGCATAGTATTCTGAATGAAGAGATGTGTTTTGATGAAATGGCAAGTTGAGGATTACAGTGGTGTTTATACTGAATATATACAGGAGCAGATCCATTGATTTGATAGGTAAAGTTTTAGTTATGTTTCAAAGGAGTTTACATTCCAAATGGATTTCAGTGGTACTGGATTCCATAATTTAGCTATATTATTTGAATACAGAGAGTCATCACTTGCAGTATTTGATGATTTTGTTGCAGTGATCAGTGATTTTCCTCTGGAGCATAAAAAATATATTGGGGATTAATGTATTAGGTTGTTAAGAGCTGGACAATTGGCTATCTTATTGAGAAGTATGTGTATTGTAGTTAGCTGAGAAAGAGCTAGGTAATATGATATTTCTAATCAGTTTAAGTCTCTTGCGTGTTAGGCAGTAGAGTGTTTTATTGTTATACTTTACTGCAAATGTGGCTATTTTATTATAACATTGGTTAAGTTTGGACAGTTGAGAGACTTGAAGGCTAATGAAGATTGTGGCAACATAGAGGAGAGATGGTAGGCTATATGTCTTCGGCCATGTCATTGAGGTTTTTACTCTGTATAATTTTACCTAGTTTTTGATAAGTTTTTAATAGCACCATCTAGTGACAAAACAATTTAAATGCAATAAGTACATAAAAATAAATAACTCTCAATTACATTTTAACAAAACATGCAAACAAATCCAATATATTCAAATTCATTATTGTATTCTTTTTAACAATAACAAACTACTAATAGACACTCTCTCATTAATACCTGGTAATTTAGTAGGGTTCATAACAAGTGACACTGTGACACTCAGTCCCTATCTTCCTTCATAGAGCAGAACCTGCAGTCAATACATCTGAACTCAGTACAGCAAGGGTTATGCCACAAGGCCCTACACCTAGAAGTTTACTGAGAATTTTGTCATTGTTTAATAGCCTGCAGCCAATACATCTGAGCTTGATACTGCAGTCAGTATTACCAAAACTATGCATTTGATGATGGATTTGTTTTTATGTTTAATTAAAATGTAATTGAGAGTTATTTATTTTTGTTTTATGTACTTGTTGTAATTAAATTACTTGGTCACTAGATGGTACAATTTTAAAAAGATATATAAATGTGTCTCAGTTAGATTTTTTTTTCAATCTGATGAAGTTCACATCTTACTTTTGTGAACCAAAGAGCTCATAATTTGAATTAAATAGTTTGGACTGCTCTCTGCTGTCTGTATTTTTTTTTTTTTTTTGCTTTGTATCATTAGATTAAACAAGCAAATCAGGGGACTAGTCAAGTCTTCAAAAGCAAATGTTGAAGCAAAAATAGTCTTCTAAGGTAAGGATACCCATAAGTCCGCAATCTTAAGGGCAGCACCGAACAATGTGCAGAATTAGTTCTACACAATATCACCTATACTCAGCCAGAAGAAATAGCAATCTGCTGGCCAATAAATTCAGCTGAAATTTTACCTCCCCATCACCTCCAGTTACCCCAATAAATATCCTACACCATTCCTCTACCAGTTATCACCAAAGAACAGGTTGCCACTGCGCTGTCTAAAGCTAAAAACATTGCTTTGTTGGATCCTGACAGTATCTCTGGATGTCTCTTAAACAGCCCAAAACAGGACCTATCAGGCCCACTAGGATCTCTATTTAACTACAGCCTATGAACTGGCTTTGAACCTGTGGAGTGGAGGACAGCAGCAGTCATTCCTCTGTATAAAGGGGGACCATCAGCAGACCTGGGAAATTACAAAACCATAAGTTTTCACTAGTCATATGCAAGGCCATGGACCTGATAAATAATGACATAGGAAACCTCCAAACACTGGACCCAACCCAGTTTGGCTTTGTCAAGGGCCAGTCATGCCTACTCAGTTTTGTGGACTTCTTTGAGAAAACCACTAGGGCCATGAATGAAGGAAAAACAGTACATACTGTCTACCTTGACCTGGCTGGGGCATTCAACACAGTTCACCACTTGGGTATTATAGATGAACTCACAAAAAATCCTTACATCACCAAATGGATAGTCAAATGGTTCATGGGCAATGCACATGTTGTTAGAGTAGGTGAATCCAGTTACAGCAGGAGGCCAGTCACTAGTGTTGAGTCACAGGGCTCAGCACTGGGATTTCTCCTGTCTGGAAGATACTTCTCTGAAGTCAAGGCTAATGTAGAAGACTTTTGGATGACTACATTTGCTGATGACTGCAAGTTGGAAGTTGGATGAAATCATTGAATTACTGTAATTCTTTGTCAATGTCTTAATTTCTATATTTACTACTGTATTTGTGTGGAGTTTTTCTCCCTGGCCCTCCACTGAAAAATGGCTCTCACTCAGTCGGACATTCCCAGTTAACAAATGTCAAATAAATAAATAAATGTGGATATCCATCAGAAGCATCTGACTCAGACAAATTATAGGTGCCAGAGCCGTGGCCTAAAACTAAATGCAAAAAATGCATAACCATTCCCTTTGGGAAGTCAAATACCCTGCAAATTACAAAATTAATAGCACACCCTAAGAGTGGACATACAGAGAGAAAGAGAGAGAGAGAGAGAGGGAGATAGTAGGAAGTCCTTCTATGTAGCACAACTTATAAGTAAAGGCATGGCATCGGGATTCAAAGAAGTTATAGTCCCACTTTTCATGTCACTCATCAGACCAATAATCAAGTACAGAGCACCTTTTGACATGTACTTGGCCAGGCACTTGCAACAGCTGGAGTCACCTCAGAGGTTCCTTACAAAAAATGCAGGGTGTAAACAGCATGTACTATGCAGATAGACTAAAAGCCCTTTCCCTTTACTCTTTCTGCCACCAACTATTAAGGGATGATCTATGCTTAACCTACAAAGCAATCACAAATCCAGCACTGATAGAACTGTGACAGACTCGGAAGTTAAACTAAACAAAGCTCCCCCAATCTAGGGATCTACACCTGGTATATGACATGAACAAAACATGCTGGAAAGACAGATATGTGCCTAGGAGATTACCCCTTCTCTGGAACAGACTTGTTGTTCACATAAAGCTGAGCCCTTTTCTGACCCTCTTCAAATGCAGTTTTAATCAATGGATGGGGAATGGTAAATTCACTCCTGGGGTGGCACCTGTGTCCCTTATGCCCAGGGGTAGTAAGTAAAATACTCATACTCAAAGGCATAGGCACAATCCTAACCCATCCTCTAGCCCTTAGGGATTAAAAAATTGGGTAAAATGTGGGTAATAATGGCTAGTCTACTAAGGGCTATTAAGATGTTAGCCTAGTAATCTCCTATGAATCTACTGATGTTGGTAGGATGTTAAGTGCAAAAGTAGGAGAAGACCTACTAGTATGCAGAACTGTAGGATAAACTTGTTTCTGAAATGTAAGAAACAGAAGGGATCTGAAGGATAGAGGATTAGGATGCAGTTAAGACAGAAAGTAGGAAGGGTTGATTTGGGGAAAGTCAAATTAGAAATTTAGAATCATAGATTGTGTTCACCATGCAGACATATAAGTAATTTTGAGATGTGTGGGTGTTTAAGAGTAAAAGAGTACAGAATACTGATATGTGGTAAGGGATCTTTCAACAGTGTAGAATAAGTTTGGCTAAAGAAGGGTAATAAAGCAAAAATTACTGATCTAATTATGTATTGATGTAGAGAGCTTGAAGGAAGAGGGGTGTAAGCTGTATAGTGAGAGGAGAGGAAAGCTAAAAGATATTACAGAGGAAGAAATGAGAGATAAATATTAATCTGATTGTAGTATTTGACCAGAATTGATGTAATGAATGGAAGAGGGAGCTTTACTAATACATTTCTTAGAGGTACTTTTGCAAAGGGGTCTGAATAGTATTTGATTTAGTGTAAGGAATCATAGGAGAGAGAAAGGGTATTGGAAATGATGCTAAATGTTAGATAGAAGTTATGAAAGGGGGAATGATTCTATGATAGTGATAAAATTGTTTGGGGTAGTATAGGGCTTGAGTGACACGTGTGAAGTTTCTACATGAGTATTATAGTACTAGAGTAAGTTGGGGTGGGTGGGAATCGGTGGTAGGGGAGTAAACTAAATCTGAATATAACAAGACTAATTGTAGCTGGGCTTCCCAACCTCAGGGCCTTTATTACAGAAAACAGTCAGTTTATAGCTAGCACTCAACAATTAGCATGGTGGCACAAAGTAAAACAAGTTTTGTTTCATTTACTATATGTAGACACAAAGAAGCTAAAGGTATGAAGTAACATGTTTACAAAGAGTAATCTAATGGTCAAGTGAAAGGACCATAATCAGTTAAGTAAATGTTCCTTAAAGTCCAAGTTTATACTCCTTTGGTTGTATGTCACAGGCAATTTCCAGCACAGAGCAGGAACTTGTCTGACTAGTTTAAGGTAAGAAACATGAAATCTTATCATGTTATACCTGCTTACGTTACCATAGCCGGCCTTAGGCACCAGCGAACCCAGTGGTCATTGGGGGCCGCCAATCACAGCAAGTTATCTTATTTTGATGTTTTTTTTACGTGTTTGTCAAAACAACAAAAACTATCACAGCAATGTGTACTAAATAAACTTGATGGATAATAACAACTCTTAGGTTGAAGAATCCTAAGGATTGGCACCACATCTTTTTCTTTAAAATTCAAAGATATCTGGTTGTAGTAACAGTGTTTTGTTAAATCACAGGCTTCATGATTTCATTAAATATTTTATCATCGACATTATTGCCCTTGAGCCCTTGACTTGGTTAAAACCTATTGGCAGGCATTCTCCCCACTGAAACTAACATACCTAACTTTAGGATTCTGCAATAGCTGCAGATGTGGTAGGCCCCGCTAATCATCCCTAGCTCTGTGGGTGTCCTTCAAAAGCTGTTGCTGGTTGCAATAAATGATGGATGAGGAGGAGATCATTCACTCTCAAATGATGTGCTTTATCTTAAACAGGGTTGTGGTAGGACCCTGTTAGGATAAAGCTGGTATTCAGTGAATGAACATGCGCAAGGTAGGTTGTAAAGATCAGCAGCCCATTGTGTCTGATCTCAGGACTTTAAGAAGATAAGCTGCTGATGATCTTCAATAAGCAACTGACCATAATCTTCTGTTTGTCTAGTCTGGTGAGTGGGATATCTGTGCATCATATAGTGGAGTCTCCTATGACAAGAGTCCTGGGTAAATAGTTTGCTTGCCATATGGGCCTTGTTTTTGGGGGCCCATTGAGTGTAGGTTTATGTGTGGTATTTGGTGCTGCTTTTGGTGTATACTTTAGAGATTGCTGAGGATAGGCATTGCTGTTTGCAGGTTTAGCAGGTCAATGAAGTTTGTGGCAATTGCTTTTTAGTGCCTCAGTATAAGATGACTTCTGTATGAGGACACTATCTGTGGTGGATGTAGTGTGTGTATTTTTGACAACCTTGTTTGTATGAAAGATTTTTGCCTCCAAGGAAATTGTGTATGTACATCTCTCACATACCATGTTGGTTTCTTTAAGGATTAAAATGTTGCCAATGAACAGGAGACAATTGCTACATTGTCTCAGGATGTCCATATCTAACAGACTGGCTATGGAGATGTTTGAAAATTGCATAGCCATAGTTTCCAGACCTGTCTTAGGGTGGGCAATCAGTGAGGACTGGATTTACAGAAGTCTTCTAGGATGGTCTCTAAGGTTAGGGACTAGAGATGAATAGTGTTAGGATACGGTATTAGCACTATCTAACTTGCAAGCTAACTGCTCTGAGCTTAACTCCATGCAATGCATCACTAAAATGCAGATCACAGCCCTAGTATGAGTTTTAGAGGTAAATTTGCCCAGGTGCTTGCATCTGTACAGGACACTTGAAACCACCTTTGTGATGTGAGAAGCTGTGTGCAAATGCACTTAATTTATAAAAGCAGGAATGAAACAAAGATCTAACTCCTGAGCCCTCTGTCCACTAAACTGCTATGAGCATTTCTGGACTGCTTCCCAGCTCAGATAGACTAGGCCAACACCTTCTGCCACATGATAGGTAACCTTAGTATTGTTAATATAAAACACAGCAAAAAAGGACACTCATCTCCTCTGGTGGTGTGCAGGGATAACGCATCGATTACAATCCAGGCAATCTGGGTTCAATTAGTGTTTTAGGCAACTGGCAGAGTGGCAGGGAGAGATGGGTATGCCCATCCTGTTTGAAAGGTGGTACATGGGCGTCTCTATATGACAATCCTTGGTGCTGGCCAAGGATGTTACCCAAGGATGGGTAGCAGCAGGCACAGTAGAGCTTGGCTGAGCTGCTGCAAAGGCATGGTAATACACCACAGCCTCCCACATTGCACACCCCTCAAGGCCATACCACACTGCCACAAAGGGGAGGGGAGAATTAGGGTAGGTGAATAAGTCCCTCCCTAGACAGAAGCTCAGATGTGACAAGCTCTGTAGCCTGCAATCCGTGACTGGACCCAACAGATCACCAGAATAGTCCATGGTGCATGGAGGAGCTGGTAGACCTGGCATGGAAAATACAAGGAGTGATCACATAAACAATGAAAAACAAGTGCAGTATTTCCATTTAAGAGTATCTTTGCCTGAATGGCACTGGATTCAGTGGGAACACCTCTGAAAACACAGGCAAGATGACAAGATTTGCTGAGCTCTGTATAAATAAGCTTACAGTTTTCTTCCGTGTTTTCCAACTCAGATAGACCAGGCTACCACCTACTACTGCTAGATGGAATATCCTAGTCCTCTTAAAGTAAAAGCACAACAAAATTACTTGAGAGTGTATGCCAACACAAAACAACTTTAACAAACTAGCTAGACAACGCGATTTCAAGTCAATCAGACCAGTAGCAAAATGGTTTGAGCAAATACAGTAATTTCAGCCCTAAATACAGATAAATGTACAAATAAAACAAGAAATTAGTAATCAATCACTTACATAGCTTCTGAAATTGAGATTTCTAAATACAAGTACTTAGATTTTACCTGGATGACATGTAATACAAGTAAATCACTTCAGAGGCACAGACATGCGCACCAAACATTGTTGACCTCTGTGGGAATCAGCCAAGAGCCTAGCAAACACCTCAAATTTATACCGGTACTTAAAACACAGAAAGCTGTAGAATTCCTTTAGCAGGGCCAAATTGCAGGAATACAACAGTTAAGTACCAACAAAAATACAAAGTAGAACATTACACAATAACACTGCCAGTAAAGCTCAAAACTGAGTTCTCAGCAATCAGCAAAAGTGCAATATCAGGGTACTTGAAAATTTGGGCAAAAATCAGCAGATAAAGCAGTTAAATGAAGTGCAAAACAGTAAAAAAATCTTTATCTGCCAAGGATGGCACATAATTTATTCATGAGCCTCTGAGTGTGGCAAGGATGCTAAGCAGTTGGAAGCTCTGTGAAAGTGATGATTTGCAATAAGGGAGGTTAACTCAAGATCGATACTTGTTTGCTGAGTGGGCTCTCAGTATTATGAATCTATGTAAAAGAGTGGGGGGAGCTACTTAATTAGTTTACACAACTGACAATAGTATCAAAGAGGGAAGGATGGACTTTGGTAAGCAGATTACCATAAAGGGCAAGAGACATTGACTCTTGCAACCACAACATCAAAAGGGTGTGGGAACTGAGGAAAACTTCAAGCAGCTCTAAGAAGCCAGACAAATCAGACACTACAATTTGTTGTCCACAGTATATCAGGTCAGCATGTGAGCTAAAATGGCCAGGAAAATGTTTTGGCACAGTAATATAGAGAGCTAATTAAACAAAGACCAGACTAGCAATCATGTCAGTAAAATAGATCTGTACAAACCAGATAAAGCCAGATTCAAGAGCTTTTACAACACAGCCAAGCACCCACCAAGGCTCATTTGGCCTCTTCTTTTAATAATACCATCTCTGGTAAAGAACAGAATACAGTTTACTTGCAGGAATTTCAAGCTGCTGTAAGAAGACAGACAGATATTATACTATAGCTTATTGTCCACGGGGTATCATACCGAATATTGATATGCAGATGAGTAGCATTGTGTCATTGCCAATTTCAGCTACAGTCACCTTGGCATATGTAGAAAGCTGTAATGTAGAATATCCACTGCAGCATTTTTCTAACTGTGAAAAAATTGGGGAAGACTTGTGGTTTCAGATAGCATGTCCAGTTTCCTCGGTCAGTTTGTCAGGGTTAATTAAACTGCATCTGAATGGCATTAATTATTCATATACTTCACTTGTAAGCATGCCTCTTAATATATCTGTGTCAAATGCTGTTGCTTCCACCTGTTAAAGATGTACTCTGAGCATCAGAGTGCAATATCTTGTCCAGAATCTTCTGTTCTGCACGGTTATACTTCACTTAGCAAGGAATCAGGATAGCGTTAGAAGAGGAAACTAGGGGTACCTTGCGTACTAAAGTCGTAGTATATCTGCATTTTGTTTTAAGTAAGGAATAGCACATAATAGGATATGATTCATTGTCAGATTAGAGTATAGCTCTACTGCACAAGGCAAATGGTACTTGCACAGTGTGCCTTTAGCCAATATTGTATACTGCAGCATGTATGTGCTGAGGCAGGAAGATGAAGTAGGTCATGGGGCAGAGTGGAACTCATCTCTCCAAGTCTCTCTGCTGACAAAGCAATTTAAACAGCACATATCAGAAGAAGGGTCATGTCTAAACACACACAACCATGGCTAAGTCAGCTAGTAGAGTCCTTTGCTGTAATCTGATCTGGCACCTCTCAACTCTAAGCAGAAGAAGAAATAAAAAAAAGGTCTCCTTTCTGAGTTGAGGACTAAATAAATAGTCCCTAAGTTGCTGAGAATGTAATAAGCAACTTGCTACAGCAATAATATGACCCCAAAACAGCTTGGGTGCTTCAGCCCTTGCCATATCGGCATCAATTTCCTTGATTGGACAAACTGTGTAGAATCAGTGCAGTGGGCCTAGAGCTAAATCAGAGAGGGACGCCACCATTGGTAGCACCCTTTCAAAATACCAGCCAATACTTCCAGTATTGTGCATTATAGTGAGAATGTAAAACTGACTCACCACAACATTTCACACTATACTGCTCAATAACATAGAACTGCCTTCATTATGAAAATATGAATAATAAGTGAAAAACAATGAATAATAACTCCACTGTAAGGCACCCTAGATTAACAGTTTTAGGTTCATTTTATTAGTTGCACCTCTTCTTTGCTTATACTGTCTATTATTCATTGGTAAGTTACCTAGTAAAGGAAGACAGACCCAACAACATTTGGATACCATGAGGAGTTATGGGTTTTAAATAGAAGTACACAAACAGATGCCACCGTGTGCATTCTATTTTACCTATTTATGTCTTCTTGGTAATGGTATTAAACGAAGATTTTAAAAGTAAGTTGGAGAAAGGATTAAAGTCATAACTCTTCAACTGGTTGCTCTGAAGATATGACTAGGAGTGAAAATGAAGTTTAGCAATTTAAGTGAAGAGCATTCACAATATGGTCATGTAATGCTCACTTGCTAGAGAGAATAAAGCAGGAAGAGGAAGTTAAATTACTATGGAGGGTGTATGCCTCAAGAGTTACTTATTTTATGATTACAACAGGAGCAAAGTGGATGAGTTGTGAAAATTCATATTTTTGTATACTGCAGTCTCTTCAGACAGCTGTCTCATGAAACCCCTTAAATTTGTCAGCATCGTCTTAAGTTTTTTCCTGCACCTACAAATTAGAAGCAAATAATTTCCTATGGGCCTCAGAACAAGAAAAAGTCCAAGAAAAATATTCAAATTAAATAGCACTACAATAAAATAAGAAGACATTAACAGAAAAACAATGTAGGTATACATCATCCCAAAAATAAATTAATAAGAAATTAGATTTCCTCACACAACAGTTTTGAGTCTGGCATTTATCTCATGAAGACCTTAACTGTTTTTCATTGTTATCCAAAACACATAGATTAGTTACCAACTCCACTAAGCACAAGAAGAAGAAACACAAAGTTTGATTTCTGTCTTAACCTAGAACTTTTGTATCTGAAAGAAAAATATGGTAACCAAAATAACAGTAACAATCCAAAAGTAGAACAATAAAAAATAATACTTTCTATACATTTCTCAAGGGAGCTATCTGTTATGGCACATGTCTGAAGAGATCCTTGTTTTGTTTCCGGTTCCCCTGACAGGTTACAACTAGTTAATTTCCCATAGGCCCTGCAAAAACAAACACAATATTTTTCTCCCCTAACTTATAGCTTTTTAAAACTATAGTATGTACCTTTAAATTGGCTCAGCTACACATGCTTGAGTTGCAATTGCTCCAGTGTCTGAAGCACACAGAAGGAAAAAAAAAAGATGAATGGCATTATGCCAAATTTCACATAGAAAATCATTGCTGCTGTGATTTCCAATTCTATGCTGGCAAAGATTTGCTTGTTAAGCGAGATTTCTCCCTTCTTTGAGTGTGTACACCTGTGGAGTTGCTATATAAAAGTTAGGGGTAGGAGAGCTTGCCCCCTACATCTGAGGAGTGCAGGATGGCTTGCCCCCACACCTGGGGAGTGCAGGAGGGCTTGCCCCCCCCCCGTGAAAAACAACTAAAAATGTATTTTTTCACCCTTTTGGATTTTTGGCTTTTTTTTGTCTTTTTGGAACATCAACTTTTAGGAAGTTGGAGTTTCACAGTAGAACCTTTAAATTAAATAACACTGAAAAAAAAGAAAAGAAAACAATATAAATACAGATGTCCTCATCATAGGTTCATAGGTTCATAGGTAGGTACTAGGCTATCAGCCCGAGGACCAAGGCAAACTTAGCCAACAGTGTATTGGCTTCTGCCACCCATGTATTGTTAAATTCCTGCCCCTCTATCAAGCAGTGCCCCAGACATAACCCCAGGGGTGAACTTCCTATCACCCATCCGCTTATCAAGGTTTTTCTTGAATAGTGCTAATAACGAGCTCTGCTTGATGTGGATGGGAATCTTGTTCCAGAGCATGGGAAGTCTCTGGGACATGAATCTATCCCTCCAGCATGTCCTATTCATTGTTGTAGTGAGGTTAGGTCCCTAGAGTGTGTAGCTCGGGGAGATTGGGATTTCTTCAAATGGAGCATGTCCAACAATTCCAGGTTTGACATAGCTTTGTATGTCAGGCAGAGGTCTCCTCAGAGTAAGCGGTATGCGACTGAGTAGAGTTTGAGTTTCTTGAGCCGGTTGGCATAGGGCAATTGTCTGAGGCCAGCGATCCTCTTGGTGAGGTACTTTTGGGGCCTCTAAAGTTGTTGTAGGTGTCTTGTGAGGTACATCCCAAATGGGGCATTGTATTCAATGAGGGGTCTGATAAGTGATGAGTAGAGGGGAACAAATACTTCCTTATTTCTAGATGCGAACCCTTTGTGATTAAGTGGGCCACGTAGAAAGATTTTCTGACCACTGTGGCAATGTGGTTATCAAAGGAGAGGTTACTATCCACTTGGGTCCTAAGGTGTCTTATCACACTTTCTGTGTTAAGTGAACTTCCCCCTATTTAGTAGTTCATGGGTACCGTGTTTTTGCCAAAGGGGATAACAATGCACTTTTTGGCATTTAGTTTGAAGCCATGATTTTGACACCAGGTGTCAGTCTTGGTGAGGCCCTTTTGCAGGATGTCTATGTCAGCAGGGGAATTGATAATGGCACCCAGTTTTCAGTCATCTGCGAACTTGGTTAGGCATAGACCCTTGGTGTTCACTTGTAGTTCAGAGAAGTATATACCGAACAAGAGGGGTCCCAGGATTGAACCCTGGGGTACTCCACTTGTCAATGGTTTGGAGTCAGATCTGGAGTGAGCAACTCTTACCGTGTGGGTTCTGTCTGTGAGCTAGTTGGCCACCCATCTCGTGACATAAGGGTTTATGTTGAGGTTGGTGAGTTTATCAATGATTCCTGAATGAGGGATAATGTCAAAGGCTTTAGCGAGGTCCAGGTAGGCAAAAGTTCCTCACAATGCAGTTTCTTCTTACACTGTCTCAGAAAAACAATAAAACAATATTTTAATTATTTATTCATTCACCATCTCAAGTCAAATATTAAAATATCTTGTATATTAAGCTGGATATTTGCATACAGTCCCATAAAGAAAGATTGGAGTGTGTCTCTGTGCTATCCATTTTTACTGCAGTTTGTGCAGACAAAACATAGCAACTAGTGAAATAGTCATTGCTACATGACAGAAATCAGAATAGGACATTTAAGAACAATTTATAAATCCCTATAGATGTCTGCCACAGAAGATAACAGTACAAAGAAATGTTTAATTTTAGATGTGAGTTGCATTAGTCACTGGATCATACACTTCAGATACAGATGACATTTTTTGTCAATTAGCTACATGATATTTATTGGCATGACAGATCAGCAGTAGCTAAGTTCTCATTCAGTCAGAGCACTAATGCAGAATACAGCCATTTAAGCAAATTAAAGAACAAAATTAACACTTGGAACAGTGCACAGTTCAATCTCTTCAGGTCAAGTGTGAAAATGAACTTCCATCTGGCCTTCAATTTGCAAAGCTCCTGTAAGTGTAACACTGTCACATATCAGTAGGCATCATTTATATTTCTCCTACCATGTCGTTTCAAATTTCTGTGTAAACAGCAACATGAATAAATAACACTTTGCCTACATTTCTTAATATGCAGAAAGCAATATTGTAACCCTTCCCTGTTATATCCTAGAACATGTTTGCTTTCAGTCTAAATTAATTTGATGCTTGATGATGGGAATAAGATGTTAATGTAGCCAAAAATATTATTTATTTTTATTTATCCTATGTTGACCAGTTCAGTCTCACTTGGCTAGTGGCTTCTTTTCAGTGGAGACATGGAATGGTATTTGTACTGAGGGGAAATTTGGCTGGAGCATTGGGGAGCTTCCCCACCTCTTTCAGTATCTGCCATGGGATCCTTTACATCCACCTGAGCTACCACCAACTCCACTAGATGTGTGTCAGTTTAAAGTCACATCCAATAGACAACACTCTCAGGAGTGCAGCATCCACCAAATGCTGCAACGCATTGTTAGCAATCCCATCACACTGAGTGAGAACACAACCCACAGCCTTCTGGTCTTCCAGCACCAAAAGTGACTGTGCTACCTGTTGTACCACCAATACTGTAAGTGTATCATTTAGTAGATGCTTAGCATCAGATATTATTGAAAACTGTGAACAGTACTTCATTCTAGATGTTAAACTCACGATTGCACTGTAATTCCAGTCTGTGCAGAAGTGCATTTTGCCCCACAAAATGTCAGGAGTATTCTACTGCCAGTTCTTGGCTGGGCCTACAGATTCTATGGTCTGACCACAAGACTGAAGCTTGACTAATGATAAAAGACCTCCCATAGGGTAATTAAACAATAGCAACAAATAGTATCTGCATCCCACTGAGTTATATGCATTAATTATGGTATGATGGCATATTATGTGAGGAGACTAATAGGGAATTAGATACCTGATAGGAATCATAGGTAATGGCAATGAGAACTGTCAAGGAAAAAATGACAACACTGACTATGGAGCACTCACTGGTCTGGTGCTGTGCCTGGTCCCACTCCACATCTGTTTGGGTAACACATTTCTACTAGGAAATCAGGCCAAGGTATTCACAGATGTCACTTAGGTCAGAAAGGTGATGAAGCATAGCAGTGACAGACACAGTTATGTGACACTGTACTGTTCATGTATGCAGATAGCTAGTACTTAGGATCCCGTGATAAAATAATGCAAACTTAAGCCTCGGATTCAATAATGCCTTCACTAAGTGTACAACACAGACATAACTCATGCCTTCTTCCTCTTAATTTTTGTTTTCCTACTGATATTCTTGCAGCTTTAAATGTTGACAGGATTCATAAAGGTTCCCTCAAAGTGTAGATTACATGTACACATAGTGTACTCTTTCTGAGTGTCTATAAAGCACAAAAATGTGATAAGAATGTTCTTGAATACATAGCATACACTTTAGTGTAGGCTTTCTTTAAGCAGGGGAATCAAGTGGTAACATGCTAGGAATTGTGCACAAAGCTAGAAACGGTGCATCAAAAGTGTTACATAATGCTGTGCTATAAGTGAAGCTTAGCTGTGGGAGCTGGGGGTAAGTAAGTGGTTTATGCATTTACAAAGCATGGTAGCAAGTCCAGAAAACTTACACTGCCTGCAAGCTGTTTACACTTAACAGCTGTGAAGTACTACTATCTTCTCTTAGTGATAATTACACCTTACTACTATTAACACTTTTTTTCTGAATCCTGCTTTAACCTTTTTTTCAAAGAAGGTGGTTATTTTAGATTTAGCAAGGAGTATGTGCTTCACGTTTCATCTGGCTGCTCCTGTCAGTTTTATTACAAGAAGTATGCCAAGGACATGTGGCTGGCTGACTATTCAAATGTCTAAGCATTTAGTTTTCAGTTATCTCACATGAAGCGTGACTATGTTTAATCCATCTCGCAAAACAGTATCTACAGAACTGAAAACTCACTGCAAAACATACGTTGTTTATCTAATGGCTTGCATTAAGAATTCCATATTCTTTCATTTATTTTATTTTGTGCTTAAAGATTTATTTCAAACAAAGGGATTTTATTATCTGAACATTATTTTACTTTTTATTCAATGTACAAGTTGATAGTCATATAAATGTAAGACATTTTCAGTAAATATAGATGCATGTTAATAAGTAGGCTCTAATGTAACTAAGGTGAAGATATGTTGCCTCCACAAATTTAAAATATGAGAGTTCTGACAAAAGCCATTAATTGGTAAATTAACCAGGATTTCATAAGAGATAATTGGCCCTTTTTTTCTGTTTCTCGGTTTCTTACTGTGGTGCCCGCATAAAACTTAAAGATCGAGTAGAGCCAATGCAGACAGACATATCAATATACAAGCAACAGCTAATACCAGCACATGAATTATATCAGTAGCTCTAACCACCCTGTCAAAAATGCTTTTCTGAAACATGCTGTAAAAAGTGCACTTTCCTAAAAACTGTAAAGTGACTTTATTATATACTTTATATAATTTAGAGGAATGCACAAAAGTGGATAACTTTTCCCCCATTAAAAATGAAGGCTTCTAGGTTTTTCCTTATGTTTACTCAACCAGGTGTGCAAAAAGTTTCTTTTGAGTGGAAGAGGTAATTTCAAACATATGTCAGTACTTGGTGTTAACGCAGTCATTTTACTCCATAACTGTGTCTATTATTCTATACAGTTACTTAGAGGACAAAAATTATTACTAGTAGATCTATGCAACTAAGGGATCTATATGTGTAAACATTTTAGCTGATTTAGTGATTTGCAATTCCTTCCCACCAGTTCTTACTTTAGACTGCACACAGGCAAAATAGACTTTACTTAAAACAGATTAATAAATGATTCCTGTTTTCTTGTTTTTTGCAAATCTGATAACTTTCCTGGGAAGGCACAATCCTGTCAGTACTGAAAATGTATATATGATTGAGTTGAGAAAGGAAATGCTGGTTGTGCATAAATTTCATATGTCATATGACTGAAGAAGGATTTCCTTGTCCATTGGCTGAAAATGCTAAAAGAATGGACTTTGGAATAATCAGATGTCCAATGCCTTCTAAAGGAAATGACACCATGGGAATAGTGAGGAAGGTATGAAAGGAGAACATCCTCCATGGGAAACTTTGAGAAAAAACTTAGCAATCACAGCCAAGGATAATCATAAGGCCTTTTACAGCTATGTCTGTAACTTAAAAGGTAGGACCCAAGCATGTGCCAAACTAGTGACTAACAGTATCATACACACTGATCCCACAGAGATAGCAGTTTGACAATGCAACTGTAAACTTTAAAGAAGTGCAAAAAACAAAAACAAAATAAATACACAGTAAACTTCCATAGTATAATGAAAATAAGTAATCCAAGTGCAAAATAATACTTAATTTAGTTTGTCTTGCCAAGGATGGCTACAGATATTAGCAAAATATCTAAAAGTATTGTACCGTTGTCACTAGCTCTGGATAAATGAGCCAAGATTCATGCAAATGTGAGGCTTATATACAATCAGAAAAAAGCAAGTTTTACACTAACTATGCCCTAAGGATACTCAAGTAAACACACAATGATCTTTCCAGAAGCAGTTTCCAGCTTCATTCCCTTATCCCCTCCAAACCTATCACAAACCTTGCCCCCAACTCCCCCCTGCCCTACATATCCAAATAGCAGGTCATTAAAGCCTGGTCTAAGGCAAAAAACACAGCCTCTGTAGGACTAGACTGCATTCCAGGCTATCTTCTAAACAAACTAAAACATGAACTAGCATCGCCATTAAGTACCCTATTCAATCACAGCCTAACCACTGGCTTTGTTTCTCTGGAACTGAGAACAACAGCGGTCACTCCCATCCACAAAGGTGGCTTAGCAACAGACCCAGGGAATTATAGATCCATAAGTCTGACCAGCTTCATCTGTAAAGCCATGAAACGTACCATAATGGACCTCATAAATAAAGACATAGGCGACCTCGAAACCCTTGATCCGACCCAATTCTTTTTAGTCAAGGGCAGATCCTGCCTGGTAAACCTGGTGGATTTCTTTGAAAATGTGATGAGTGCCATTGATGAGGGCAAATCTGTGCACAAAGCATACCTTGACTTGGCAAAGACTTCTGACACAATTCCACATGCAGGCATTACCGATAAACTTAGCAAACTGAATGTAAACCCCTTTGCTGTAAAATGGGTTGCCAACTGGCTCACAAACCAGTTACACACTATCAAAGTGGGTGACTCCACATCAACCAGCAGACCTGTCACTAGCAGGGTGCCACAAGGGTCAGTGCTGGGCCCCCTACTGTTTGGTATATAATTCTCAGAAGTTCAGGACAAAACTAAGGGGCTGTGGCTGACCAAGTTTGTGGATGACTACAAACTGGGTGCATTTACTGAATCCCCAAATGACGTCAGCATACTTCAGGAGGGTCTTATGCAGACCAACAACTGGTGTCTTAGTCACAGTCTCAAACTGGATGCAAAGAAATGCATCATCATTTCCTTCAGTAAAAACAATGTCCCTTCACACTATCAGATTAACAAGCATACCCTATGTACATATGATGTGGTAAGAGATCTGGGATTACAAGTAGACTGCAACCTTAACTTTGACCACCATGTGTCTACCGTAGTAAGGACGGCTTTCTATGTGGCACACTTGATGAGCAAAGGCATCGCCTCTAAAGCAAAGGAGGTTATAACCCCTCTATACTCATCCCTAATCAGGCCCATAATTGGGTATAATGCCACTTTTGGCATGTACCATACAAAGCACCTGCAGCAATTGGAGAGACCTCAAAGGTTTCTAACTATGAACATTAAGGGACTCCATCATGTCCTTATACAGACCAACTAAAGTCTCCATCACTATACTCCGTATTGTATAGACTTCTTAGGGGAGACTTATGCCTGGCTTACAGAGCAATCTCTGACCCAAACCTAATGAATTTGCTACACATCCGTAAATCAAATGGGACTAGAACTACCCGTGCCAGGAACCTAAATATGGTCTGCCACTTGAACAGGTCATGCTGGATGGACATATTTGTCTCCCAGTGAATGCCACATCTTTGGAATAGGCTGCCAATTCTTGTGAAGCAGAGCACCTCTATGACACTGTTCAAAAGGAACCTGGAAGAGTCGATGGGGCACCATAAATGTTTACCAGGGATAGTGCCCACAACCCTCCTGGACATGGGTAGTCATTACTAAATACAATCCTGCGTATTGACTAGAGTATCTATGGTATTACGTTGGGATGAAACAGCTAGGTTTGAAATGAGCTCCAGGTCGAGAGCCTAGTAACCTCTTATGATCCTATGTCCTATGCTCATTCCTGCATCATTGTCCCTGACATGTTCTGTTTAAGCAGTGAGTGAGGAATAGTGCAATTGCTGTAATGTATTAGATCTCAGGGTAGTGGGGGACCTTTGAGAGATACCAGTAAATGCTGTATGGCTGGATGTGGTACACATCTGCTGCTCTAAAGGGGTTGGGAGGGTGGCGTAATGGTTAAGGTGTTTGCCTTACAAACACAAGGTGCAGGGTTTGAGTCTCACAAGGGATAATTGGCTAGGCTTACAATGGCCTGCAAGGGCAGTTAGCTTAGTACTAATCTATGAATCTATGAATCTAGTGTCCCTATTCTTGTTGTAACAGTAAAATAAAGATTCTTGTTGTAAAAGTGAACTAAAGATAACTAATAAGATCTGATGCTGGTAATCAGGTGATGATAATGTTAAATGTGTGCAGTTTAAACATGGGAAGGGAAACAGTACTATCAAACAAAGAGAAAATTTAAATGAAATGAATACTCAATAAATGACAAAAGAAACTAATCGAAATAATCATGCCTTTCCCATGAGAACATGCTGAAGAAGGCTTAGTAGTACAGATCTGTAAGCATGACATTCCCATGATTCTGTTGTGTGTAGCACAGTATTGCTAACACAGTAATATTCCTACTTATGTTGTTAGTAGAGACCACTGCAATTAACTATAAAAAGAACCAGGCTTAAATAGTGGGAAGTATACTTGCTGTGTTCAATTCAAGTCAGTCACAAAAGGTAACCAAATGTTCCACAAAAAGAAACGAAGCTGTAACCTACAAACCGCTTTACTTTGCGAACTCTTAATCCAGTAAAAAAGAGTCAAAATCACCATAGAGTGTTCATTCGAACCTACTCATCCACTGGGCAATAGCTTGTAGAAAAAACACGCAGCCAGCATGTAAAAATAAATCCAAGCGGCCAGTAGAAACCACGTTTATTAAAATAATTAGAACACAGGGCTAGCGCTTTCAACGAATCTTCATCAGGCCACTAACAAACAAACATACTAGCATCCCTTTTATAGCAAAATGCTAGAGTCAAGTACTGATGTCACATCCTGTTTGCACATGCTGAAGTCAACTCTGATGTCACATCCTGTTATACATAAAATATTTAAACTGACATCACTTTTGTAGTAAAACGCTACAAGCAACTCTGATGCCACATCCTACTAAATGTAAAATCTTATAAAATGTTTCAAATTATTTAAAATATATAAAATATATATGCAGACATTTTGTAAACAGTGTACAATAAAAATGTTCTAAAATAACATTTCACCCTACTTTAACTGCTGCTGCATGTAACATTCAAAATGTTTTAAAATAATTTAAGTATCTATGTAACCATCTCATAGACAGTATGCAGCAAATAAAGTGTTTCACAATTACATACTATCTTCCTATAAATACTGCACTTATATGCATACTAGTAACAAAAATGGCACACGTTTAGTATTTAATAATAAGCGATATCGTCCCATTTGAAATACTTGTATGTATAAATACATGTTTAAAATAGGGATCAAATTAATAAAGATATTAATATCTACACATGAGCTATTTAGCATAATTATAACTGTACAAAAATGATCATTCAAAAGACTGCATCTAAAATTTGTACAGCGTGTGCTTCTAAATATTTTTCCATTTCTGTCTCCATCATTGTCTCTGTATTTTACTCTGCAGGCTCATTAGGGGCCAATTGTTATGAAAAATGCTGATATACCATGTATTCCTCTTTCATCCAGCACACATATTTCACCTGATTTTGCACATTTAGTCTCATATATTTTTATGTTTATTATATCAGCTGTTATCAACATTTTTGCGTGTGCACATATCTGTTTTGAATGATTTTGCTGTTACAGATATTATGATATTTAGAAGCACACGCTTTAGATACTTAAATTATTTTAAAACATTTTGAATGTTACATGCAGCAGCAGTTATAGTAGGGTGAAATGTTATTTTAGAACATTTTTATTGTACACTGTTTACAAAATGTCTGCATATATATTTTATATATTTTATATATTTTAAATAATTTGAAACATTTTATAAGATTTTACATTTAGTAGGATGTGGCATCAGAGTTGCTTGTAGCGTTTTACTACAAAAGTGATGTCAGTTTAAATATTTTATGTATAACAGGATGTGACATCAGAGTTGACTTCAGCATGTGCAAACAGGATGTGACATCAGTACTTGACTCTAGCATTTTGCTATAAAAGGGATGCTAGTATGTTTGTTTGTTAGTGGCCTGATGAAGATTCGTTGAAAGCGCTAGCCCTGTGTTCTAACTATTTTAATAAACGTGGTTTCTACTGGCGCTTGATTTATTTTACATGCTGGCTGCGTGTTTTTCTACAAGCTATTGCCCAGTGGATGAGCAGGTTCGAATGAACACTCTATGGTGATTTTGACTCTTTTTTTACTGGATTAAGAGTTCATAAAGTAAAGCGGTTTGTAGGTTACAGCTTCGTTTCTTTTTGTGGAACATTTGGTTACCTTTTGTGACTGACTTGAATTGAACACAGCAAGTATACTTCCCACTATTTAAGCCTGTTTTTTTTGTTGCATTTTATAAGTCTTGTTTATTATCAGGCAAACAGAGTGTAGTGAGCATTATTCTTTGTTTTTAACTATAAAAAGAGTTTGAATTAGTGTGGGGGAAAACACATCAGGTAAGAACAAGAAAGAGAAGCAGGTCAAGGATATGAAATTGCAGAAGTAGCTGTAAATAAGAACATGCAGGATCTCTGGACCAGTATAACTGACACAGCCTACTTTGAACTCTGGCAATGTGCCAGTAGCATGCATTCTTTAACTGATGGAGCAGAGTATTTGATACATCCAGTAATCAAAATGTCATATGAAAATGTGGCAGCAAAATGCTAGGAAATGCTTTCCTCAATTAAAGAAAAAAAACAGCTACATTTTTAAGGAAATTGCCTGCTACTGCAGTAAAGTCAGAAGCAAATATTGCTTCCTGTGAGTGTATGTATTTATTGCATTAAAATCTGTATAGAATAGACAGAGACTGAAGGATACTTTCCTGCACATGCCCAAAACCATCATCCTGAGCTATAAAACATCCATCTATGTATGCACTTTGAAGAGCAGAAGGCATAAAGTAGGGCATGCATGCATTTCTGAGATTTTGGAAAACTTAAACGTTCATAAAAACTTGACTTCTGAAAAAATAAAAAGTAATTTTATTATGTATCCATATATGACTTACTAAGTTAAATATTTATCAGATGGATTGATTCTAGAGATAATTTGAGTGCAAGGTATGACAAAGGGGGAAACTGCCAGCTCAGCTACTCTAGGGCTTCATCTGTCCTAGGCATGGGGCAAGCATCTGACTCTGTGTGACTATTTAGCTTCCTGTAGTGCACATAAAACATGGTGATACCATCCTTCTTTGGTACCAGCACCACTAGGGAGGGTCAGGGACTGCTGGAATCCTGGATTACCCCTAGTTCCAACACTTCCTGTATCTCCTCTCTCAGAGTCTGTTTGACTCTCTCAGGCACCCTATGAGTGGCCTGCTTACTAGGCCTTTGGGGCCCTGTATCCACATGGTGCTGCACTAGGTGGGTGCACCCCAGTTTCCCAGTGACTATGCCCCCAAGCTCCTGTCACACTGATCAGATTTCTTGAACCTGGGTAAGGAATAGCTCCTGGAACATTGCTACCCCTCCCACTAAGGTGTCAGTCCGAGCCTCACTGAGGGGGTCAGTCTGATCTTTCTAGACACATTTAAACTCTGAGAGTACTTGCATATTTATTTGGTGACACTGTGTAGGCCACTCCTAATAGCCTTGCTCTTGGTCAAACTACCATTTGTATTGCTAGTAACATTACACAGTAAGATCGGATACCCTTTGTTAAGGGCCTTAAAGTAGCTGATAAAGAGGTGGCTGGTGGCAGTTATAACTACCTTTTAGTCTGGGCAGAAGGGGGCATAGCTAGCAAACCTGTGCCAGACTATCCCAGGTGTGTGTGTGTGTGTGTGTGTGTGTGTGTGTGTGTGTGTGTGTAAAACAAATCAAATCACAGGATATAGTTAAAACAACATTGCAGGACAGTCTCAAATAAATAATGAAAAACATCTAAGCCAAGCTTTGCTATATTCCTGAGTGTATCTAAGAGAATTACTATAACCTAGAAACTTACTTATGCCCCCTTCTGCCCAGACTAAAAGGTAGTTATAACAGGAAGACAGATGTGTAGTGAATGTATCTTGTCAGGTCCACGACAAAATAAGAAATGCTATCTCTCTCTCAGAGAGTTCTTAAATTAATATCTCAAATATTACTGCTGTAATAGCTTGCAGAATGACATTATTTCTTGCCATCTGACTCCATCCCAGGTAAAACCCCCCACTGCTGAAAGCTAGTAGTATTTAACATCTGCTTGTGAAAATACATACACAAAGGCTTTTACTCAGATCTTTGCAGATCCTAGAAGTCATAAAACAATAAAACACTTCCAAGACAATATAGAAAACTTCTCAGCATAGACATTGTGTCTGTTGCTCACTGAAACTGAAAGATAATATCTTTTTATGGCCCAGCCATAAAGTATTTTAATTTCAGCTATTTTTCTGAAGTTTTACAAGTTAACCTTCTATGTCCCAGTTTCCATTGTTAAAATATAAATTTAAACAGTTACAATAGTGTATGCACATTTCTGTTCTTTTCTAGTAGGGTACACTGTGATTACATTTTTAAGCTCAGTACTTTAAAACTCATTTCAACAGACACTTCTGTACCAGCAGTTTGATATATACATAACATACAGTTCTAATACAGTTGTAACACAAGTATCTTACACAAATAATTTCGATATTCACCAATACAAATGTATGAATAACATATTCACCATAAAAGTCACTACTAATAATGCTTTTCTTGGGGTTCAGAATAGTACCATGGGGATAAACAAGAACTGGATTAAGGAAAAAAAAAATCTCTAAATTACAGACAATAGCAAACAGATAATATTTAGTCTTAGTGTTGTTTTTATCATCTTGATATGATTTTGCTTCATATGTTAATTTAGTATGTCACTGTCTGCAAATATACTGATTATTAGAAGCAATAATACACATAAAAACAGTTCCAGTATGTACAGCATGTTTGTATATTTCTTCAGTGACCGAATTATTTATTTTCATACTTATTTGTTATGCATATTATTAGCTATTTATTTAAAGTTATCTTTGGCATACTAAAAGGGAAATAGTGCTCATTTACTCAGCTAAGGGATAATGTAAAGGCAGAGCAGAAGGTTTTGCTTATTCTAAGTTTTGCCCCTTCCAAAAGTAGCTAAGCTAGGCATCAGTTTTGAAAGCTTTACTCTCGAGCCAGGATGCTGCATTGAGTTTGTAAATATTCACATAACATTTACAGTTATGAAAGAATGAATATACTCATAGAGTACAAAAAGCAAATTGTGAAAATAAGTTTGCCAGTGGAAGCATATGTGTAATTAAAAATATGTCATGTGCAGGTGGTTGAGATAAGATTCCCCATGGTTTAGTTGTCCAAATCACATGATGCCAAGGAACAGAATGCCAATTACTGTTTTCTATATGAAGTGACCACTAGTGTAGTTTCCAAGTATATGCCAGCAGTGATTCCATTGTTTTGGGAGATTTTTTTTTCTTATTCATGTTTGTGTGGTTTTGGGAGCGTGATAACCACATGGAGTTGTAGGAGAGCTGCTCCCTTGCAAAAGCATTCTTACAGTGGGAGTTTTTCTGGCATTTGTGTTTGGTGATGTAGTCTCTTGGCATAGTGGAATCCAGAAACATAGCACCAGTGACCTCTAGAAACATGGCATTAGTGACTCTACAAACATGGTAACAGCAACCTGCATTTTTCAAAGTCAGAAAGGATATTAGAGCAGAATGACAGAAAATATTGCTGTGCCTAAGATAGAATAATATGATTTCTAGCAAATGTAGTACATTTGAAAAATGTGAAATATTTCTTATATTGTCATTAAAACCTGTTAGCCAGATAGCCTCAGCAAACATGAACGAACACAGTATGCATGATGCAGACATTTGGGAAAATACAGGTAATGCAAATGTTTTTATGTACCACAATTCCTTTGCATTACTGAATGTGTTTTTCTACCCCATGCCAAGACACATTACTCTGACAATTAATACCATCAACTAAAAAAAAACTTTTGAAATATCTGTACAGATCCAAAAATAAGTATGAGTTCCTTTTCAGAAAACATTGAGTTCAATAATCTAACCCGAGTTACTGTTGTTGAAAAAAATGATTTATTGAGAATGCTATGATTTGTTTTAGGTGTCATCACCACAGGCAGAGGCCTCCAAGTATTCACAAGATGAAGAAGATGATGTTTATATAATAATGACAGAAAATCCACCTAAGTTCCTCCAGGGTAAGTGTCTCTTAATTTATTTCTCATTCTCTCAGTTTAGATGTTTCTGTGTGTCTCTCTCACTCACGTACTCATGTACCCAAAGTAGAAGTTTTTTGTTTTCTTTTTACAGTATATAATTCTGTTGGCATACTATCTGACACTGAACCAAATAGCATGAATTGGTCATAATTGGTGAAGGCCCTTCATCTGGGCATTGAAGCATGACTTTAGACATGTCCTTCATTATCTCGTCTGCAGTATTACTGCACGACTCTTCCCCTCTAACCAGTAGGTACTAGCTGTGATTGAGTTCCTTCATTTACTTGTGTTCTGTGCTATCCAATTTAACCTACTCAGGATCAGAGAGTTGGAAACCCTCTCAGTTTTAATTAAAACTAAAGTTCAAATACATTGGCTGCATAATGAGAAGATAGGATTTATGAGAAATGACAAATATTGGGGTAGATTGAAGGCAAATGAAGAAGGCAGTGGCTGATGGTAAGATGGGTGGGCAACATTTCTAAAATAAAAAATATGAATTCACAAGAATGTATAGTTGCAGTGTTAAAGTACTTGATGTCCTGAAGAGTCAGATTTGACTAAATGACTAAGCAAAAACAACAAGTACATGTACAAACCCCAAACAAAGATACCCTTAAGCAGAACTGAACAGAAGAAGCAAGAGAACATTAGGAGTCCTTTCTACTGCTACCCCTAGTACTGTGTTGCTTCCATTAGCTACAAAAAGGTGTCAAAGAAAGTTTTTTTCTTTGTCAGTAAATGGCAGTCAGTATGGGCAGCAGAAACCAAAAAGTGAAGATAGGGAGCCTGGAAAGTAGTACAGCTAGTCAGGCTTACTGACAGCATGGA
Organism: Protopterus annectens; assembly: GCF_019279795.1. Lineage (NCBI taxonomy): Eukaryota > Metazoa > Chordata > Ceratodontiformes > Protopteridae > Protopterus > Protopterus annectens. The sequence goes on from NC_056729.1 coordinate 262,034,918, forward strand.
TAATGTTGACATATTTATCCCTGAGGAGACTGGAGTCTTATAGAAGATTCCTAATGACTTCCAGGAACCACACCCACCCACAGCCCATTCAGTACACAGGCACAAATGTAGGAATCCCAGCTGTAGTCATCTGTAGAACAAAAAACTTGTCCAAGAAGCGGCACTGCACCCTGCCTCTGAGAGTACATTAAGATTTTTCTCTGACAGCAACTGCTTAGAGCACAAAGGTTAAATAACATCTGTAATCTTTGGATGAACAAGAACCTTGCTTTAAAAGTGATAGTACACTTGCTCCCCAAGAAAGACAATATTATTGACATCTGCTTAGAGTACCTGTAAAACACTGGGTTTAGTTGTGGTTTGTTTTCCCTACCCCTGGGTGCTTCACCTAACAGTAAGGTCAAGGCATCTTGCAACATTCTACACACTCACCACCTCAGTGTCTGCTGCTGCTGCTACTTAGGCATTCCTATCTAAATATTAAAAGGTTTTACAAGGCTATATAAGTATTATGCTAGATTAGAAATTATTGGTGTAAAATAAATTTTAAACAAAATAATGTATAAAAAACACAAATAAATTAACTTCAACATACAGTGGCCATACTTACCTGATATGAATGACTTTACAGACTATAGTACTGTACAGCTCTAAACTTCTTTGCTGAAGAATCAGGGACAAAGCCAAAAAAGTAATGGCAGATAAAGGTGCAAACTCAAGGATAAATTTAAATATTTTTCTAACTTACTTGGATAGCAGAATAGTAAGCTTTGAATCAGCATGTGTTTTCTGAAAATTAAGAAGCACAAAATGTTGGGCATTATTGAATAACTGTAATCCTCAGTGATTTACCAGAAAATCAACATTTTGGAGGACGGGGCAAAAATATGAGGCAGAATCAGGGACATTGGAGAGATATGGAGTACTGGCTGCTCAGTCGCAAAGAAGTCTTTTCAAATGTTCACAGAAAAGACAACTTAAAAATCAAAGGAAGTCAGAGAAAACAACTTAGTATTATAGTGTTAAATGAAAGAATGATAGACTACTTTAGCAAAACACTTCATAGCAGAAAAATGAGAATTACAAATTAGAAAAGTGAAAATGGAAGGAAGTACACAAAACAACAACAGAAGGAAAATGGCATGTAATAGATGTAAACGATGAATTAAAATGAGAGAGTTAAAGAAAACATGAAATCGAAAAATGTAACAAAGTCTAAAAAAACAAAAAAATAAACCAAACTGTTCTGTCACCACTTCAGTTTATTATAGATCTGTAGCCTTGGCTAGTCACCTTCTCAGAATAATTAGGCAATTCCATAAAGTTCCTTTTATACAGATAGGTCCCAGTTAATACACAATGAATTATACACTTATTCAATTAAACAATAAAACTTAAAGAATTATATAAAAAAATATAACCAATTTATATTAACCAAATGCTACATTAATTCAATACAAAACAATATAATGCTTACATACATTCTTACTGACATTTTATATATATATATATATATATATATATATATATATATATATATATATATAAACTAAAATACATAGTTATTAATCACATAAAAATATCTAACTAATCAGTATTTCATTAATTTAAACATTTTATTACTACCTAATTTAAAAACAAAAATTGAAAACTAAATTTAAACCTTTAGAAAATAATATTTTACATTTTAATATAATTTTACTGTCTAATTCATTTAACTTATTAGCAAAGTTACCACCTCCAGGAAGATAAGGCAGAGCTAATACTCTAAAAAATAAACCAATACCTTGGTACTCTTTGTGGAAATGGTCTGCCTCAGGACTTTTCAAATGATGATTTCTAATGTCCTCCAAATGTTGTAAAAAATACACATTTTTATTTTTGCATTTCATCTGACTCACATACAATTTAGGACTTTTAGAATCACACCCAATTATGTACACTACCCCATAAGAGTCACAATCACATCTATTCTTGGAAACAAAATTCTTCCCATTGATTTTAGTTCCTGTAAGGATTTTTTTGTTTTGTTTTTGTTTATGTTGGGACAAACCTTAGAATGTCCACAAGCAAATGAACTTCTTTTGTCAACAGTACAATAAAATAGGTAGTCTCTGATCAAAACTCAACAATTCTTTTAAATTATTTTATCTACTGTAAGAAAAAATTATGTTTTGGGGGGGACACTCAACTCATCTTTATATACCATATGCCAAAACTGATGAAAAAGGAGAACATTTTGTAACAAAAATATTTTTTCATTACAGCCATCCTTGACCTTTGTATTCTCACTAATGAAAATGTTTCCACAATGGTTCCCAAATGTTTTCATGCCTCTACTCCCCAAATGTTTCTTTTTATCATTATTTAATTGTACTGTGGAATAACCACATTCTCCTAGTCTGCACTCCACCTCTAACATACCGACATCCTTAAACCTTTCTTCTGATGTATTAGCAATTATTGTCTTAAACTCCCCAAAAGGTGGAAAATCTATAAAATGAGGTGGGTGCATGCTGGCAACATACAAAAAGTTATTCACTGCTGTCTCCTTTCTATAAAGTTGATACTGAATGCCTAATTCCCCATCCACATAAAATGCAACATCCAAATGTAATGTAAATTTGAGACCATGGGTATTCCAACTTAATTAATTAAGATTTCAACAAATTGACTTTCATTTCCTCTACAAATAAAGAGCAAATGTTCTATATATCCTTTATACAGAACCACATCTTCTGAAAAGAATTGTGTCAGTCATACAAAATAGAAGTTTGTAAGTATCAATGTAGTGGACTTATTCCTTTCTATTCCTTTGGAGAAGGGTTTACATTTTTTCTATGATAGTTTGGTAAGTTTTGATGTTTTTAGTACTCAACAAATACATTTAATTATGACACTTAATACTTTATTACATGAAAAAATTTTATTTTGAGGGAGAAATGTTTAGATAACTAAAAGAAGTGATGATGGAGGCTGCTTGTGCCCCCACTTACGCCAATCTAGTACTTTTGCCTTGGGAAAATTGTTTTGTGCTCTGCTCTGAGTTCTTTCAGTACATTAAATTGCTTTTAAGATTTCCTAGAGGACATTTTTATCTTGTAGGAAGGATCAGAAAATTATATTTTGAAATGTATTCGGTTTTTACATCAAATTTTTTTTGCACTTGAATGGTCTTGGATGAAAAAAGCAATATTTAGCAGCTTTTATGGTATTTATGGTATTTAGAATAATTTTTGATGTAATAATGAGGTATAATTTGTTTTATGTTGTAGGAGTTTTTATTGTTTATGTACAGGGTTTTATACACAATACGGGTGTGTATAATTTTAAGATTTTAATTGAGTGTAATGAATTGATTAATTGATTTGTTTGGTTGAATAGTTTAAAAGGACACATTTGTTTTTAATATATTTATTGTGATGAAGTCTTTAATTTGAAGGGATGAAAGTGCTTAATGTTTAATATTATTTTAATAAATACATTTCATTTTAACTTTGGGTTCAGTCCTTGGCTACCCATTTGATTTTTTTATTGCTCCTGCACCATGTTGTCACCTTTTGGTGTTTACTTTTTAGCCATCACCTGGGCTAAAAAGGCCACAGAACAAAACAAAATTTCAAATAGTGCAGTGTAAATAAAGGTATATAACCATTTCAAAAGTGCAAAGAAGAAACAAAATTACATAAATTATAGCACAAACAGAGCACACAACCTTAACACTTGTCAAAAAACTGTTGACATAAGCTTATAATAATAGAGCAAAATGAGTTCAATAAAGCATAGTGTTAGCATAGAATTATAAAATAAAATGTGTTGTTATCCACTGTTGGGTATCTACTGCTCTGAAGTCCAGGCCAACACAAGGGACTCTGGCTGGCAAAGTTCGCAGACGATTGCAAGTTGGGAGCTATTATTAACTCCCCCAAGTGATGTTGACATCCTACAGAAAGGCCTCACTGAGACCAATAACTGGTATCAGAATCATGCCCTTAAACTCAATGCCAAAAATGTGTCATCATCCCCTTGGGAAAAACCTGGTTCTCCCTTGAATTACCACATCGATGGTAGTCCACTGAACACAGAAGGCGTTATAAGAGATCTGGGAATACAAGTTGACAGCAACATCTCTTTTGACCACCACATTTCCACTGTGGTCAGAAAGTCCTTCTGTGTGGCACATCTCATTACTAAGGGTTTTGCATCCAGGAAGAAAGAGGTCATTGTCTCCCTCTACTCTTCACTCATTAGGCCAGTCATCGAGTACAAAGCGCCATTTGGCATGTACCTCACTAGACACCTGCAACAATGGGAGAGGCCACAAAAATACCTCACAAAGAGGATCCTAAGCCTTAAACACTTGTCCTATATGGACAGACTCAAAAAACAAAACTCCAATTATTCTCTGTCTCATATCACCTACTTAGAGGCAATCTCTGCTTGACTTACAAAGCCATGTCTGATCCAGCTCTGTTAGAAATGCTACATCTGAAGAAGTCCCAATCCCTCTGCACCACACACTCCAGAGACATCAGCCTTATTACCGCACTCAACAGAACATGCTGGAGGGACAGGTTCATAACCCAGAGACTGCCCATGCTATGGAATAGACTTAACATACATGTCAAGCAGAGCACCTCACTGACCCTCTTCAAGAGAAATCTTGATGAGTGGATGGGAAAAAGAAAATTCACCTCAGAGATCACTCCAGTGGAACTTCTCGACAGAGGGACTAGGAAATAAGGCCAGGTGGCATAATGCCAGGGTAATCCTATGGGCTAGGCTTGTAAAGGCTCCAGGGTCATTAGCCTAGTACATACCTATGAACCTATTACAACAGATTTATATTAATTAATTTATTATTTAGTTATTAATATACATACGTATGTACATATGCAGGTATTTATTTTTCAATTTGTCTGCCAGGATGGCCCAGCTGAGCTAGTGGTTTCTAAAAGCAGTGTCCCAGAGGGGAAAAAAAGCTCTATTAAGTACATTATGAATGTAATAAAGTACAATAAAATACAGTAAGAAGAAACATAAAAATATTTTAACATGTTTAATAATAGTTACAAATATTATTTGCACTATGTATGTATATATATATACAACAGAAGAGTACAGGATAATATTTCACATAAAGAAAGTCAATGTAGATTATAACTGAGGGGGGATGTTAGATTAAAGTGAGGGCAATAGTAGAAAAGTTGGAAGGGAGAAGGACGGAAGCTGAAACACGTGAGCAATTATTTATTTTCCAGGTGTTGGGGTCGAGTGTTGTACAAGAAGCAGATCCGGTTGGAGAGAATGTTGTTTTGTAGTTAATTGAAGCATATTTTAACATTTGTTTCTATTCTGATTTGGGATGAAAATCTATTCCATAATTAGCTACAGTTACTGAGTACAGACTAGCCCCATAATGGTTATTAGATTTATTAATTAACAGATGGCCTGAGTTTTTGAAGTGGTGATCTACAAATGAGATCAGCAATTAATGAGTATTTATTAAAATTATAAAGTATATCATAGATAGTTGTAAACTGAAAGAGTGTTATAGTATGCTCAACTTCAAGATAACTCATTTTGTGAAAAGCTATGCAGTGGTGAGTTTTACTGATGAGACTGGAGACAAATTTAGAAATGTTAATGCAACATTTTTCAAATTCGGTCAGTTGTGATGTGTGTATGTTAGTTACCACAGTGATGTGTTGAAAAGAATGGGAATAAAGAAGGATTGTATTGCCGACAGTTGAGCTTGCGGAGTTAGATATTGTCTGAGTTTGTAAAGTAAGCCTGGTTGCTGATTGGTGTTTTTATAACATAATTGATATGATAGTCAGACTTTAGTTTTTGGTGTCTATTATTACACCTAGATGTTTCATTTGGTTTACCAATTCAAGGGGTATTTTATGTTTGTCAAGATTATGGTAAAATTGGAGACATGCTTGTTTTTATGTGAGTATAGAATGATTTTTTTTTAGTGAGGGCTGCTTATTTATTTATTTTTATGTATTCTTTTCCAGTTGGGTTGGTCTCACTAGTCACTGTCTTCTTTTCAGGGAAACCTGAGTTGGTATTTCTGCTGGCTAGGGGAAATTTCCAGGGTGTCAGTGAACTTTTCATACTTTCTTTTATGAGTACCATGCTCTCTTTTATATCCATCTGAGCTACCATTAAATCATCCCATATGAAGGACAGCACACATTAGAGTGCAGCATCTCCCTTTATCTGTACTGTAGTGACAATATTGAAAAATTAATTCAAGCATCTGGAGTGGAACTAGAATCCACACCCTTCGATCTTCTAGTACCAAACCAAAGTGTGTTATCTGTTCTGCTACTGACACTGGTAGGGTTAGCTGTAATTTAGTGAGCCATTCATCTAGTTTGATAAAATTCTATTGGATGCATATTTGTAGTTAAGGTGGGGGTTTCATCTGAACAAATTAGAGTAGAGTCATCAGTGTGTTAACAATTTGTCCACTGCTTTATGCATATTATATATGAATATATTAAATCAGAGTGTGTCAAGAACCAATCCTTGTGGTACCCCTGTTGTTATGGGTAGAATGTTTTTACTGTGGTGCAAACCTGGAGAAGGTATGTTTATAGTAGAAGGCATGGGGGGGGGGGAATCATTATATACTAATGATAGAGGGCTACAGTCTATCCTGAAAATCTTTGGTTTGTACCACTGTTGAAAGTGCAATTTCAACAAATTATTCTTCTCACCAAGCTGCTGCTGATATTTAGCATGAAAAACTTAAATATCTACTAATTTAAACCTATACTTTATAACTCTGACCCTATATCATGAGGGAGTTTCATCATGCAACCATAGGCCCAAACTTTACTAAATATACATTTTGCTACCAAGGATGCCAAAATGTTTTCCCCAAAGCAGTTTGTTTTGACATTTTTTTAATTTTTAGATGCCCTCTTCATTTTGCCTTGACCATAATACTTGTTGGCAAGATGATCATGTATAGTGTTTGCCTAAAACTCTTCCCAACTACAACAAATCCATTCCATTTCCCCTTGACTAACTCCCATGTGGACTATTTATGCCTAACTAGAATTTGACACCTAGTCCCCAGTCCTAAAATTCTAATGGGTAATATTAGCTTAGCAAAGACTAAATCAAAAAATATTTAAGGAAATAAGATTTCACCCTAACAAATAACTCGTTAGCAAGACATCTGAGGGAAGAGATTATATACTGAAAAACACAAGAAAGGAACAAAATGCACAGCTCAAAAAATTGTGCATAAAGGATTATTAAAACTATATAGGTTTTAAAATTCAGAATCAATGCATATATTATTTATTGTTTAATATTATTTTTAAATATGAGTTTCAGTTTTAATTTTTTGCATGATACATTAGGATATGTGATTTTTTTGTTTTATTTATAATCCATATACTTTATTTATTTATTTGTTTATTTATTTATTTGTTTATTTATTTATCTGGATAGTTTTACACACACAAGGAAACAGTGTCAGTTTGAAAGCATGAGTGTTAGTTATATTTGTTTTAATAAAGTGTTTAATCATTATTTATTTGCGCCAGGCATTTTTTTCTTTTGTAATTTAACTGCTTCTCTTGTTGGCTCAATTTTGCCTGCTCTTGAGCCACTTTTCACTTTTAAACCATAAGTAAGGACAAATGGTGGACCTGATGTTGCACCGAAAAGCATCCTGTAGGAAGTGTTTCAGGGTGGAGGAAAGAAAAGCATCAACATAAGTTTATAACTGAAGACAAAGACTGCAGGCAGATTGGAATTGGGGAGTAAAGAGACATAACTGGAAAATCAGACAGAAAGAAAGTCAGCGACACAAGTGAAATAAGGCTCTCAGATGAATGGAGGAAAATGTTTTCAAAGATCAGACTGAAAAAATACATAAATAAATGTAACCAGACAGTGAGAGAGCAGGGATCTGGAAATTAAATAGCGGTATAGCTTTCTGACATCAGTATCCTTTCCATTCACTAATTCAGGTCATGCCAGCATGTGCACTGGCTATTTAAATTGGTGCACTATATATAGGTATTACACAAACTGTTAGATCTGTTTGTCATCATCAGTATGCTTCTGAGATATTTTAATTATTCTGGGGATCCTGTAACATTGTCAGCCTTTGGCTTGGACCCACAACTGTTAACCATTTTGTCTCCACTGTATTATCCTCCAACACAGAAGCAAACTGTGGCTGATATGAAATCAGTCATAAATAATGTGACTGGTGCAGAGTGTTTTATCATTTACGTACTGTTTCTTGGCACTTGGCAGCAAATTGTATAACTTATATAAGCAAGACAATGCTGAATTATCACATATATTCTCTCTTTGACAACTTTATGCATGCCTACTATATTTTAAATTGTTTGCATGTGCTTCCTGGTCACCACAGGTGACAATAAATAGCAGCTACACTACATCCAACCTTCTGATAAAGTAAGCAAGGCCACCAGCCTTCCATTCCTCTTCTGTTGGTCCTTTGGGACATCTACCTCTAATCAGTCCTAGGCCAACAATAGTACAGATGGGTATCCTTTCCTTCTGCCACTGAGTAGGCCAAACACAGACTTTATCTATCTTAACAATTATATAGAGTGAGAGTATTTCATGTACATTGTTTTCTCTCCTATACATTTGATATACCTTAACCGTCTGTGGTTGGGGAACATTCTTTATGTACTTTTCAGTATCTAAAAATAGATCGCTCTAAGGCATGTTGAATACTCTTTGCCAGGATAGCGTGTGTGTGTGTGTGTGTGTGTGTGTGTGTGTGTGTGTGTGTGTGTGTGTGTGTGTGTGTGTGTGTGTGTGTGTGTGTGTGTGTGTGTGTGTGTGTGTGTGCAGACTTTGAAGGCCTTTTTTATAAATAGTGAATTTCTCTTGCCAGTGGATGCTCATTCAAAATTATCTCTAGTGTTCTACATGCAACCAACTAGGTCAGAGAAAACAGTGCATTCCTAAAGGCAATATTCATAAAGAAAGTGATGTCCAAACTACTTGTGAGAGACACTAAACCATAGCTGACATCAAACACATAACACATTCAGAAATCAAAACAGAATGGTGCAATGCATTTCACTCAAACCCCATACCCCAAATCTAGCTACCCATGAATCTGACAGGAACGTTTGTATAAACATTAAAAAAAAACTGCTAAAGCTAAAAGCCCAAAATAAAATCCACCAAAACATGGTCTGGGCAATTATTTCTTCATGCACAGGAATGCTATGCATGCAACCAAATATAAGACACTTTTCATCCTTTTTCTGAAAGAAATCTGAATTCACAGCATGGTTTTGTATGCCTTTATTTACACCTTGAATAATTTATCAGTTCACTATTTATCCATGCAAAATAATCAGTGATTACAGGTTTTCTACACACAAGGGACATGGATACTCCAGACAGTTTTTTTTTCAGAAGCTTAATCACAGTACTACTCCAAAGAGCAAATCAGTAAATAAGACTCCTGTTAACTTTTGTTGTCCAAAAGGGTATAGCATAGAAAATCAAAATGTAGATTCTGCAGTGCCATACTTTTATTGGAAGAGAATATGAAACAATTGGGGCGACATAGTGCCAGCTCACTTCCATGCCATACTTGTACAATGAGCAGCCTAGGAATTTTGCTTTAGAGCCTCAGTGGCCTCTCTACTGCTATGAAGAACATTCACTTTGTGGATGTATAAGGTTACAGAGTGTAGAACAGCTAAGCAGCCCTGCTTTGGATGCTCCACCAGTAGTTGCTCCTGCTCCCTGCAACTCTGATTAACACTTTTGGACCATTATTGTCTTAATGTTTGTTAAATGTATTAAATGATGTCAGGCACCAAAATAAGTCACCATGAATTAATTATTAACAAAGAATAGAAGAAGTGAACTGGCAAGATATGAACAATGATTAATGCTGAGCATTTCAGAGGATGATGTATAAAGATGGATGCAGTGGGATGTGGCAGGAGGTTAGGGGACCTACTGGAAAAAAACATTTTATTGGAATATAGCATATATACTTGTGAAGTACACTCCCTAAGGGATGTAAGCTGGTGAGCTGTGTGAATTATAAATGTGAGTGGGAAATTGCAGGATCCATTTTAGAAAAAAAAACATTCTGTAGAACACAGAGTGAAGGGGTTCTTTGAAGAGAAATGAAGCCATGCATGTGTAAATAGAGCAGATAAAGAGAGGTATGTATGAAGAGCTTTGTAGGCAGTAGTGGTGGTTAAAAATGGACCTCTGAACCTGTTCCTGCTGCTTGTATTCAGTAAAGGAAAATAAAATGAATTAAAGGAAAACAGAATATGGTGGCACTAGAGAGCCCAGCTAAGATGGCTACCTAAGCCCAAGGACATGCAGAAATTCACATAAAAACTGTGCTCCAAGTTGAAAAAAATAACTAAAAAAAGAAAGATAGTGATCAGGAATTATAAGAAGAAAGATGACTGTTTATAAAGCTGCAAAGAAAGAAATGTGTACATTTTCTTTGCAAAGATAATCATACTAGGCCAGGATGTGAGCTCCTTGAAACAAACATTAGAAAAATGACAAACAGAAGAGGAAAGCCTACGATGAGAGGGGCAAGATCTGGGTGATAAAGAAGCAGTGAAAGTTGATCTGCAGGAACAAACACACAGAATTCAAGAGTTAACAGAAATAATAGAAAGTCAAGGAGAAAAGGTGATGAATGATCTTGAAAATCACTCAAGAAGGAGCAACATCAGGATAATTGAAATAAAAGTGAAAGGGTATGGCAATGAAATGGAGCAGCTTTTAACACAGCTATTACAGGGGAGATCTATGCTACCAGGAAAGAAAGGGATACTAAAAGAAAGGATACAGAGGATGGCAAAAAGCTCAGTTTTGTCCTATTGTGGTGGGAGGGCATGAAAATGGTAAATGTGTTGTTGATACTTTGCAAGAAAAATTTTTTTGACTTTTCTCTAAATGTGACATATATTTTGATATTACATTTAAGTCATCTTAAAATGTAAAGTAGTATAAACAAACATTTAAAGCTTAAATTTAGCATTTCAATACAGTGAAGTTGCTTATGTAAATTTGGTAAAAGAGGTGACATTTGCCTTTGAACCATTGAATTATTGATTGAATTACTTTGTTTTGCTATGAAACTTTGGAAGCAGTTCTGATTCAGTGTTTTTTTTTTGTTTTTTGTTTTTTTTTTTACAACAGAGCTCATGACATCAGCACGACTAATTACCCATATAAAACTCTTAGCAGTACCTGACAGGGTAAACTAAAGATTTGTCTGTGTCTGTGGTATGTAATGCAGGTGTAGACAAATTCCTCTGCAAATTATGTGAGAAATTAAGCTTAAAAAAAGTGGGTGGTCTTTACCTTCCTTTCATTCCAAGGCAAGGAAATAAAAGTTTTATAAAGTACACACAGGTTTCTGACACCTACAAAATACTAGAACCATACTGTAGGAAGAAAAGCAAACCAGGACTTGAATTAAACTGTAGGAAAAGTTGGAGTTTTCCTTTAAGAACCTGTACCTAAAACTAAAAGCTACTTCCACTAAGGCAGGTCATAAAAACATCATTGTAATCAGAAAAAGAAAAAAAAAGAAACATGTATCTTTGCTAGTGTCACAAATAGCATCAACAAAACAAAAAGTTCACAGCTAATTACACCTACAAAAACAAGAAATCCCTTAAGCGACGTCTCTGTTATAGAGATCATAAATATACAGAGCACAATATGGAAGTGCATTCTAGGCAAGAAGGCACACATCACTGTGGTTTCTGTAGACATTGCTCTTCCATAGATAGACTGAATGAATTCATACATCCAGTTTCTAAGAAAAAATATGTTTTTAAAGTGTCAGCCAACTGCAAAACTACGAATATCATCTATTTAACTACATGTGTAGCATGTGATAGTTTTTATGTTGGCAAGTCTAATGGGATGCTATATGAACATATTCGTGAGCATAAATATGCTTTGAGGAAGGCTGATATAGCAAATGCACTTGCTAAATATGTTTATGAGCTAGGCTCATCACATTATTTTAAGTTTAAAGTAATTGAGACAGATAGAATGGGTCCTAGAGGTGGTGACCTTGTGAATTTCACTGAAGAAAGGGAACTGCACTGGATATGTAAATTTCTTGCTGATAGGAAACCAGGTTTAAATAACAAGGTTTCTTTAAAACCTTTTCTTAGATCCAGGGATTTGCATAGATGATTCTTGAAGTTTGCTGATTGGTCTGTTTGCTGATTGGTCTGTTTGTATTTTAAATAATGAGCAGCTGTGATGTGTATATTAGTTTGAAGAAGAACTGCGAGTTTGAAAGTGCTTACTGTCTCTTTGCTGGAAATAAATAGTGGATTTTTAAGCCGTGGCTGCTGTGAACTTTTCATTTTGTTGATGCTATTTTATTACTTTGGGAATTTCCAGCTCTGTCTTGTAAGGAGGTCATTTTTACATTTACATTTATATTGTCACAAATACTTGCAGCAATAACAGAATATTCAGCAAAAATACCAGTGTCATGCCAACATGTATGAATAGTGCTCACCTCTGATGGAATGATAACTCATTAAAAAGACATTCAAAGCCATCATCATAACCTGAATATTGACCCAAATTAGATACAACAACATAAACATAAACAGTCTATGAAAAATGTTTTCCAAAGCATAAAAGGAGCACCCATTGGACTGCCACCCCCACACACATGCACACCAGAAACACACAGGTGTGTAAAGCCATTACAGCAACTTTATTGACTGTGTCCACCTTAGATGTAGGTATGTGATAAAATGAATGCAAGAGTAATATTTTGTATAATCTTTCCAACACACATAAACAAACACACACACACACACACACACACACACACACACACACACACACACAGCAGTCCTGCAGATCCAGAGTAGTGACTAACTTCAAGAATTATCAATAGGGTCAGTACCTTTCATGTACAGCTAAATCTGCTTTTTTGATTGTATACATCTGGTATCTGAAGACATCTGTATCTATATATATATATATATATATATATATATATATATATATATATATATATATATATATATATATATATACATATATATATATATATATATATATATATATATATAGATACATATACATATGTGTGTGTGTGTGTGTGTGTGTGTGTAGATTTTATATATATAGATATATGCGTAGATAATTCCCCATATGTACACACGCACATAAGCATTCACACTCATACACAGACAAACACATACAATTGTATACCTCACATACAGGACTGTAATCAAAGGACTCATTAGAACATCATGCAATTGATGTTATCAATTTGTTAGTAAAAGAATCACAAACAATACCAACAACAATGGAGAGGATAAAAGACTAAAACAAGGGTTTAGATTTTAAACATTGCTCTTATTTAAGCTGGTAAAAGAACAGGTTTTTGTATTAACACAAGGCATACATTTTAAGATTGATATGAATGTCGTCACTGAACTACGATTATTGACGGACTGCAGACCAAAGTAATTTGTCACAAATTTTACATCAAACAAATCAGAAATGTGAGGCAAACTCAGGGTTATTCTGCAAAATTAGTGACAAATTCTATGCTATTATACAGGGGTGTAGCAAGCAAATTCATTTTGTACTCACAACCTCTTAGTGCTACCCCCCCCCCGAACACATTACTTAATAATGGATACATCCCACAAAATGCAATCCCCTAGTGCTTAAAAATTGTAAGAAACATTTTCAGCTGCTCCCACTAAAACTATTAAAGATATTGCTTTTAGGTTAGAATATTGCACCTGTTGTAAAAGGCATTCATTTAGACAGCTGTTTGAATAATACTACATGAAAAAAATAGAGTACAAAGAGTATGCTGGCTACACTGTTGCTATTACACAAACACACACGCACACACGCACACACATACACACACACACACACACACACACACACACACACACACACACACACACAACACACACACGCACACACGCACACACACACACACACACACACACACACACACACACACACACACACAGTAACTTGCAATCTACACATGCATTCACTTGCATTGCTTTGTAGTGCTTTTTTACAAATGAAATTCAGTAACTACAAAATTCAGATGAACAAGATAAAAAGAAACAGGTTTAGTATAATCGGGATATCACTTCAAAGAAACAGCCAGCCTGATTAAAATGAAGTATTTTCTTTTGTTTTGCTCCAATGTGGACTTTGTTGTTCGGAAGATACCCGATACGTTCAGAAACAAATGGGGAAGAGAGAAGGACTTGCACAACTTCTTGCTGATCACTGCAGATGCAGCAGAGCTTCAGACCTTTGTTTAGCTTTTTTCATGCCATGCTGCCTCTAAAGCACTGTGGTAATCCTTCCCTTTTCTTTTATCTAGAAAGCAGTGGTGCTACAAATCAGACACTGGCCCTTTTATTAAAAGCAAACAGACTTTGTCAATGGCAATAAATATCACACCTCTGCTTATCTGCACAGTGGTATTTACATGCTGCATTGAGAAATAGAGGCGTGATTGGCTTCAGTGGCATGCAGCTATTATATCAAGCTAGAAAGAAAACAGTCAAAATCGTGACTTTCCTAGAACACCACCAATGAACATTTAATCCACTATTTTTTCTTTACAGGAAGAAAACAAACATATTTGAAGTAGCAGTCAACTGGATGTAGAGTGGTATATAGTTAAGTATGTTTTCTTACGGGATGTCTCTGACAGTGGATGCAGTAGACAAATAGGAACAGCATGGATGGCAAACAGCAGTTTAAAAGCTTTTTTTTCCTTTATTTTCCAAATGTAAACATCTTTTTAAATACTGCATTACAAATCACATACTAAATTTCAAATGTAGTTTAGTTTATGATATCTAGGTTTAGCACTCAGCAAAATAGCAAAATAGGCATAGTAACTCTTTACATATGAGCATACTTGTCTCAGAAGTTAAGAGAACTCTATTGTTGCAACAAATATGCTTTTCCAGGTTACATAGCAACTCAGATTTCCTGCCAAGTATGCTCATGCAGGAAACATTAACTTAAATCTTTTTTCTTGGCTTATTATTTCATATTTACAACAAAGGAATGGTAGCGTGCCAAAACATGTCTGGGACTGCTTCCTGCTGCCTCTTACCATACTGCTATCATCATATCATATATGTTATCATGTATATATGTTATCATAGCTGCATATTTATGTATCACATGCTATCATGTATATATGTTATCATAGTGCTGATCAGGACATCTCTGCAGAAAGTGAGACAAGTGACAACCCTGTCAACTAGGTGCACTGATACTATTTAGAAGGTGTTTTATGCTTTCTTGTGACATCTTCCAGAGGAGGCTGCATATCTGCTGCACGCATCCTTGGGAAGAGACATCTTCCAGTGATTGTGGGTCAGTCCTAATACAAGTGGAGTGCAGGGGCATTTTCTAGTCAACATTTTCTAGTCAACAGTTCAAAAGAAATGCAACAACTGATGACAGCCATGACATACAGCTGAATTTACTTTAGCTTACATGTGCTATGTGCCCTTTCATTACAAACATTAAGAAAGGGAAATCTGAAGTACTTTAATTATCTATGTATATAAATAAATGAATGAATGAAAATAAGTCTTTCCACTCTGGCACTAGGGTTGCCACTTCTTCCTATGCAGAAAACAGGACTGAAGCCACATCCCCTGCACTGCCTGTAACTCCTTCTAGGCCTAACTCATCCCCACCCATTTTATGATGTAAATATATATATGTTAATAGGGCAGAATATCAATTTTAGTACAGTTTTATGCACCTAATCTATGGGTGTTATTCTTTTTTGTTGCTGTTGTAGATTAACTCCGAGTCCACCACATCTCTTTAGAGATGCTTTTTGTTAAAAAAAGAAAAAAGACAGAGTTTGCATTTTAACAAACTCTATCATTCTGTCCATGCTTCTAAACAGAATACTGGAGTTTTTTATAGTGTTTTCTGGACTACTAGAGAATCATTCTGATTTCCAGATAATCTAGAAAAATACGGGCTAGGTGGCAAGCCTAGTTGGCACTGGTGAACAACATTATTTTCAGATCCTTTCCTTTCCATTAGCAGCTGTCACTTATACATGAAACTGCAAGTTTTGCCACCTGAGGGCAAAGTGGGGGGGGGGGGTCAATTCATCTTGGACTACAAAAGGATACCTTGAACAAAGACCTGCAATTTAGCTATTTTTGTCGTAGCTGTATAACCCCTTAGTATACTGTAAGACACAAACAAATGAGGGCCATTTAAGAAATAAAAGAAACAGTCCTGTTACAGAAGGTATGTAAGATAACAGTGACTAGCAGTAATCCAAGTAAATGTCAATGAGATGGGAATACACCACTACTTCCTTAGGTCTATCAAGACTCATGTAAAGCAGACTTGAAATGGATTATGGGAAAGAGAAAGTCTTAAAGAAAAAAAGATCATGTTGATATGTCAGGCCCCAGTGGCAGCCATTTTGCAAAACCATATTAAAATTCTATAAAAATCAGTCAGACTCATTTTGAGGTGTTAAAATAGCTAAGAAAATAAAGACAGGGTGACATTTTTTTTTAGTTATGTGGTGGAGTTTTCCTTTAATATTAATAACATTCTAATTTTGGCACTAATATTTAATGAAAGGTATAAGCATTCACTCATACATGCATGAACAGAATGGTAGTAAAAATTATACAAAACTGAGGTGGCTAATATGTACCCATCCTGAGCTGTGCAGCTTTATTTTCCGCACAGATATAAACATTAGCAATATTTTATATTAGCAGCGGTATCTCAGGAATGTTACCTTTAGCATTAGTAAGTATGGTTTATGCACACAGTGAAACCACCAATGTGGGATGTACTGGCTGTGAGTAGTATTACTTTTGCAGAAAGTTATAAAAATTCTGAATTTTTTTCCATGTATGAATTAGTATTGCAAATAATGATTGTGATAATGACACGATGGGGAACTATGGAAGCAGTGGGTGTTAAGACAAAAATGACATTAAAAGGCGTGTGAGATAAAAACATCCAGAGATATACCTGTTAGACCATATATTGTATATATTGTATTGAAGATTGCTATTCTGTTTTTCTTTTTCTTTCTTGCACTGTACACTACTACTTTATGTATTTGAAGTTATTATTTTGTCTTGTATTGCCCTGTACTGTTTTTTTTCTTCTGTGGAGTTTTCTCCCTGGGCCTCCACTGAAAATGGGCAAATTACCAAGTCTGACTATCCTGGTAAACAAATGTTAAATAAATAAAATAAATAATATGAGTTGTTATTCATCTTAATAATATTCTAATGTCAAAACTAATATTTAATGAATAGTATAAGTATGCAGCCATGCACGCATGCAATGGTGGTAAAAACAAAAGAAGTAGGTGGTTAATATCTGAGCTATACAGCTTTTTTTCTACACAGTTAAAATATTAGCAATATTTATATATTAATACAAGTATCTCAAGAATGATACCCTCAGTACTAACTTGTATAATGGACTGTGAAGGTTGGCATGATCTGGCATATATTGTTTACTTCCAAACAACAAAACCACTTCCTCATTCCTCCTGCATACCATGAACGACTTCAATTTTCAAAAAAGCACAGTTGCAAAACACTTTTAAAACACTGTATATCAGTTACAAACCATCTAATATGCCAGTATAGTAAATGTAAAAACGTATTTATTCAGATCTCAGTGCATTCATCTTTACAAGTTAAATAGACTTCATCAGAAATACAAACAAAAAGAAACATTGCATTTAAATACTAGGTAAATATTTTAAAACAACCAATCAGATAGCCAATTTAATTTACAAGTCAGTTATAAAATTCTCAAATTAACCAAACATCCTTAACACAAAACTTTATATAAATATTTTGTTTTCATTTTATTTTAATAACCTCTTACAAAGTCAAATAAAAATACATAATAAAAAGCCAGTAAGTCCATAACCAGAGTTACATTTTAGTCACTAATCTAATTTTTAATCCCTTTGCTTCAGTATACAATACAATACAATTTATTTTCTTTATCTTTATTTATTATTTGTTTACCAGGAAAGTCTGACTGGGACAAAGCCCATTTTCAGGGGAGGCCCAGGAAGAAACACCCCAGATGCATGTCTTTGGAATGCGGGAAAAAATTGGAACACGCAAAGGAAACCCACTGGAATGCAGGGAGAACATGCAGACTCCACACAGAAGGCACCCCAGCCGCGAATTGAACTGGAGAACCTCTTGCTGTGAGACGATAATGCTAACCTCTGGACCACTGTGCTGCCTGACCATGATAACATGTCATTAAGACTGGGCTTGTTGGTAGCATTTGAACATAGCCGCCACATCAACTCTTTTTTATCCAGTATTAATTTACTATTCCCACCCCTATCGGGTATATTAACTTTGTCAATAATAAAAAATATAATTTTTTTTAATCAGTGCTGGAATGGGAATGCTTGTATAGAGCATAAGTCTGCCTCCCTTTTTTAACTTCATATACACACGTTCGTATAGTGTTTCTTTTAAAGCCCCTGTTGCTTTTCCAAAACAAAATGATGAACATGAAATGCAATCTGCTGGGTAACATGAAATACAATATTCCAGGTAAACAGCCATTTCTGATTTATGGTTGCACCTACAGTAATGGTGTGCTGGAAGTGATTTTGTTGTTTGGAGGTAAACCACATCCGTTACTACAAGTCGCAAGGTGAATGATCTTGTATATGTACACAATGAGCTCATCACCATAAGATGTGCTAGTCTTAAGTCATTGAAAAAAAGGCATTTGCATAAGATTATGAAAATTATTAAATATTATCCATGTTTTCATTAATAATGCAAACATGGAGTATGATAGTGTCATGTTTTGGACCTATGCAAGCAGTAGATGTCACATGACTTATTTAATGTGTTTTTATATTTGTCTAAGATAAAAATATTTGGAGATAACAACTTTATGTTTTTAGTAAACGTTGTTAATATTAACACTATCCCAATATGCAAACTAATTATTAAATAAAGGCAGGTCGCATTAATGAACAAGTTACCATCATTAAAATGATTTGATTTAGTGGGAATACACAGTGAAATCATAATTGTGGGATGCACAGGACTCAAGTTACTGAAGAACATTTGCAAACATTTATGAAAAACATTACGTATTTCCATGTCTACATCCAAATATTTAGAAATCCAATGTGTTCCAGTCATGCTAGGGTAGAATATGCATTGTAAGCTAGAAAATGACATTATACAATCTTGGCTAATGTGAAGGCTTCTACAGAAATCAATGTCTGTTTGATAAATCAGTTATGAATATTATCTATATTTTCATATTAGAATTAATATTGTTAAAGTTTTATTGTCTACAAAGAAATTATGCCATCTTACACATAGCATTATGGTACATAATTGTGCCACTCACAGTTGGCATACACCTTTCCTGTAACTAGTCTAGTCCAGATACAGCTTTGCTGTATCCAGGCCTATTTGTAAGCTTCTGAGCCCCTCAAGCCTTTCTGTGTTGAAATGAAGTATTCTAGCTTATCATTGGGCCTGATAAGCACTAGGAAGCCTATCTACCATAAGATCCAGGTACAGATTCTTAGTTTTAGCACTTGACTTTTCTTATTCGTGCTCAGCATTTGTTCAGAACTTGTTGTTAGCACTAAATAAGCTACAAATTACTACAGTACTCAACCTTCCTCTTTACTTACAGGAAAACAGTTTCTGTACTTACTTTCCTCACTTCCTTACAGAAAAACAGCTCTTATACTCACTTTCCTCACTTGTCAAGAGGAAAGTAGTTTTTTATTCAGGCATGTCCAAGGGTCACCTCCCAGTGTTCTCTCCTGTCTATCTGATGAATCTGGGCATCTTGAGGCAATGTAGAAATTGCCTCATGTACACAGACAACCCTCTCCTCCTACCACCTAACACCACAACCTGTGAGAGATGCACTTATCTAGCTAAACTGGAGGTAAAGCTCTCTCCAGCCAAGACCGAACTTGACAGTCAAGAGGAGAAGGTAAACACTTGCACCTCACCACACTCATCACATATTCCTATTAAACCTACACCACCAAAATCCACACATAGAAATACAAAAACATTCGCAGAGGCACTCAATAATAATCTGCTCAAGCAACAGAGACCTCCAAAGCAGAAACGCAAGCAACCTCTACCTCCAACACAACCCAAATGACACATAGCCCACAGACTCAGTGTGCCACTCAACCACAGCCCATAAGGCAAAACAACGTACCCAACACACTAGTCATAGGTGACTCTATAGTCAGGCACACTGATGTCCCACTCAATAGGCTAAACAAGGAGAAGGTTACTGTCAGCTGTCTGTCAGGTGCCAGGATCCGCCACATAACCCATGCACTCAGGTCACTCCCCAACAAGTACAAATATGACTCTGTCATTGTCCGTGTTAATGTGAATGAACTGAGATGTACCTCCCTGGACTACATTTAAAGAGACATGGAAGAGCTTCCCAATCTTGTAGCCCAGGCAGGTATGACCCTAACCATGAGTAGCATCCTGCCATTGCCCAGAATGATACTGTACAAGGACAAAATGACTGACTTCAACAATTGGCTAAACTTCTGGTGTCATTCTAAGGGGATCCAGTATCTGTCTGCCTGGGACGACATGGTCGACAGACCACAATGCTTTGCTAGAGATGGCTTGCACCTGTCAACCCTGGGATTCCGGATACTGGCTAAGGCTCTTGCTGCCCCTATAGTGCCTTTTTTAGGCAAGGTTCAAATCACCACTGTAACAGGAACAGGCAAGCAAAAACTGAGGGCAATGCTACTCAGTGCTAGAAGTCTAAACCTCAAAATGCACTCCTTAAAATGGAGAACAGCGATATATGTGCAGTGTCTGAGACCTGGTTCATGACTCCAGAGAGCACCCCTGCATTACCAGGCTATAACTCATACCACACTTTTCGGCCATCTAACCTGGACCGGAACACCAAAGGCGGTGGTGTGTCCATATTCATTAAGGATATCCACACCTCCAGGCTAATTGCTCAGCATAATGCATCTGAGGTTATCCAAGTGCAACTAACTCTGGGCAAAACTGCAATCCAAATTGTAGCTTGCTACAGATTCCCCACCATGCCACAGGATTCCTACTCCTCTTTTCTTGATATACAGAAAAATATTATGGTTCAACCAAACACCCTAATAATGGATGATTTCAACTACCCCACCGTTAACTGGGAAAACTACTCATGTACCGACTCATTCGCTCAATGCTTTCTGGAATTCATAAATTCCAATGCTCTGGATCAACTTATCCGCACCCCCACCAGGGGCAACAATATCCTAGACCTAGTCATTACCAACATGAGTGACCGGTGTTCCACACCTGAAGTCAACTCCTCATTGGTCCGATCCGACTATAAGCTAATCACCCTTGATATCTACATCCCGCCCCCAATCCCATTAAGGAAATCATGGTAAAAAATGTCTCCAAAGCCAACTTCATGCTTCTTAAGACAGAAGTGGCGAACTTCATTACACCCATACAGATGGACAATAGAGTTACCACTGCTGAATCCTACACAGATGCACTCTATAAGCACTTACACGAGTGCATGGATTGTGCTGTCACAAACAGAACCAAGATGCTACCCTCCAAAAAAAAGGAAGCCAATCTGGTGGTCCCCTGCAATAAACAAACTCTACAGAAGGAAGAAACTGTTGCAAAAGAGAGTAAAATCCCATGAGTGGAGGAGTTCCCTGGTCAGCCGCAGTAAGAAGCTGAGATCCCTTATAAGATCCTCCAAATCTAGCTACGAAAACAAAATTAACACTGATTCTAGGGACAACCACAAAGCATTCTATAGCTAGGTCAAGAATCTCAATGGCAAAACCCAGATCTGCTCTGAGTTACAGCACAATGGCATGAAAATTACAGAACCAACTGATATTGCCAACATCCTGGCAGATAGGTTCAGTGCTACTTTACCCCTATCTCACCCCCCAAAGGGCCCATATCAATACAGGAAGAATGCAGTCCTTGTAATCACAACTATGCAGGTAAAAGCTGCACTCTCTAAAGCCAAAAACACAGCATCCATGGGACCGACAACATCCCAGGCTGCGTTTTACATGAACTTCAGAATGAACTGGCTCCCCACCTAAGCATCATGTTCAGTCATAGTCTCACATCAGGCATTGTGCCCACTGAATGGCACACAGCAACAGTTATCCCACTCCACAAAGGGGGAGCCACCACTGATCCCGGGAACTATAGCCCTATTAGCCTGATGAGCCTGGTCTTTAAGGCCATGGAACATATCATCATGGAACTCTTAAACAAAGACATTGGTAACCTCCAAACTCTGGACCCCACTCAGTTTGGATTTGTGAAAGACAGCTCATGCCTCCTGAAGCTGATCAACTTCTTTGAGGCAGTCACCAAAGCTGGAGACGAGGGGAAGCTGCTTCACACAGCCTATCTTGACCGTGCCAAGGCTTTCGACACCATCCCCCATTCTTGAATTATAGCTAAACTCACTAAACTAGGTATAAATCCCTACATCACAAGATGGGTTGCCAGCTGGCTCACTGACAGAACCCACACTGTAAAAGTTGCAGACTCCAAATCTGACTTCAAACCAGTAACAAGTGGAGTACCACAAGGTTCAGTTCTGGGACTTCTCCTGTTTGGTATCTACTTTTCTGAAGTACCAGCTAACACAGAAGGCCTTTGGCTAATGAAGTTTGCAGATGACTGCAAACTAGGAGCCATATTTGAGTCCCCAAATGATGTGGACATCCTACAGAAGGGCCTCACTGAGACAGATGCCTGGTGTCAGAGCCATGGCCTCAAGCTCAATGCCAAAAAGTGCATTGTCATCCCCTTTGGTAAAAACTCTGTACCCATGAACTACCGCATAGGCGGCAGTCTACTTAACGCTGAATGTGTGATAAGAGACCTGGGGACCCAGGTGGACAGTAGTCTCTCCTTTGATAATCACATCACCACAATAGTCAGGAAATCCTTCTACATGGCACACCTCATCACAAAAGGGTTCTCATCTAGGAAAAAAGAGGTCATTGTTCCCCTCTACTCGACACTCATTAGACCCATTATACAGTAAAATGCCCCTTTTGGAATGTACCTCACAAGACATCGGCAGCAGCTGGAAAGGCCACAGAAGTACCTCACAAAGAGGATTACTGGCCTCAAACAGATGCTCTATGCTGACCATCTCAAAAAACTCCAGCTTTACTTCATAGCATATCACCTACTCCAAGGTGATCTCTGCCTTACATATAAAGCTATGTCAAACCCAGAGCTGTTGGACATGCTACACCTGAAGAAATCCCAATCCCTCTGAGCTACACACTCTAGGAATCTAAACCTTGTCACCACAATAAACAGGACATGCTGAAGGGATAGATTCTTGTCCCAGAGACTTCCCATACTCTGGAACAAGCTACCCATCTATGTCAAGCAAAGTTCCTCATTAGCACTCTTCAAGAAAAATCTTGATAAGTGCATGGGAAATATGAAGTACTCCGCGGGGATCACTTTGGTGGCTCTGCTCGACAGGGTCACAGGAAAATAACTTTATTGGGCGGCGTAAGCCAGGGAACCATGTTGGCTAGGCTTACTTAGGCCCTTGGGCCGAAAGCCTAGTACCTACCTATGAATCTGTGAACCTATGAACATGCAAGGTTCTGTACATTATCATTGGGGTTTTGAAATATTAGGAAAGGTCATCATCTTCTTTCGGCTGTTCCCATTAGGGGTCACCACAGCAGATCACCTGTTTCCATTTCTTCTTCTCCTCTGCATCTTGCTCTGTCACACCAACCACCTGCATGTCCTCTCTCACCACATCCATAAACCTTATCTTAGGCCTTCCTCTTTTCCTGTTACCTGGTAGCTTCATCCTTAGCATCTTTTTCCCAATATACTCAGCATCCCTCCTCAACACATGTCCAAACCAACATAATCGTGCCTCTCTGGCTTTGTCTCCAAACCTTCCAACCTGAGCTGACCCTCTAATATACTTATTCCTAATCCTGTCACACCCTCGTCACACCCAGTGCAAATCTTAACATCTTTAATTCTGCCACATCCAGCTCAAACTCCTGCCTTTTTGTCAATGCCACTGTCTCCAACCCATATAACATAGCTGGTCTCACTACCCTCTTGTAGACCTTCCCTTTCACTCTTACAGGTACTCGTCTGTCACAAATCACTCCTGACACTCTTCTCCACCTACTCCATCCTGCCTGTACTCTCTTCTTCACCTCTCTTCCACACTCACCGTTACTCTGAACTATTGACCCCAAGTATTTAAATTCATCCACCTTCGCCACCTCTACTCCTTGCATCCTCACCATTTCTCTATCCTCCCTCTCATTCACACACATATATTCTGTCTTAGTCCTGCTGACCTTCATTCCTCTTCTCTCTAGAGCATATCTCCATCTCTCCAGGGTCTCCTCCACCTGTTCCCTACTCTCACTACAGATCACAATGTCATCTGCAAACATCATAGTCCATGGGGACTCCTGTCTGATCTCATCTGTCAACCTGTCCATCACCATTGCAAATAAGAAAGGGCTCAGAGCTGATCCTTGATGTAACCCCACCTCCACCTTAAATGCATCCGTCACTCCCACCGCAGACCTCACCGCTGTCACACCACCCTCGTACATATCCTGTACCACTCTTACATACTTTTCTGACACTCCTGACTTCCTCATACAATACCACAACTCCTCTCTAGGCACCCTGTCATATGCTTTCTCTAAGTCTACAAAAACACAATGCAACTCCTTCCGACATTCTCTGTACTTCTCCATCAACACTCTCAGAGCAAAGATCGCATCTGTAGTGCTCTTTCCTGGCATGAAACCATACTGCTGATCACTAATCATCACGTCCCTTCTTAACCTTGCTTCCACTACTCTTTCCCAAAACTTCATGCTATGACTGATCAATTTTATCCCTCTGTAGTTACTACAGCTCTGCACATCACCCTTATTCTTAAAAATCAGTACCAAAACACTTTTTTCTCCATTCCTCAGGCATCCTCTCACTTTCCAAGATTTCATTAAACAATCTGGTTAAAAACTTCACTGACATTTCACCTAAACACCTCCATGCTTCCACAGGTATGTCATCTGGGCCAACAGCCTTTCCATTCTTCATTCTCTTCATAGCTATCCTTACTTCCTCCTTGCTAATCCATTGTACTTCATGATTCAGTATCCCTACATCATCCAACCTTCTCTCCCTCTCATTCTCTTCATTCATCAACCCCTCAAAGTACTCTTTCCATCTCCTCAACACACTCTCCTCGCTTGT
This sequence comes from Protopterus annectens, assembly GCF_019279795.1. Classification (NCBI taxonomy): domain Eukaryota; kingdom Metazoa; phylum Chordata; order Ceratodontiformes; family Protopteridae; genus Protopterus; species Protopterus annectens. The sequence goes on from NC_056729.1 coordinate 262,060,321, forward strand.
GAGTATGTTTCTCTCATTATCCTTTATCACCTTTACCTGCTGCACATCTTTCCTAGCTCAGTCCCTCTGTCTAGCCAATTGGTACAGGTCCTTTTCTCCCTCCTTAGTGTCCAACCTTTCATACAACTCTTCATATGCCTTATCCTTAGCCTTCACCACCTCTCTCTTTGCCATCCACCTCATCTCCTTATACTCCTGTCTACTTTCTTCATCTCTCTGACAGTCCCACTTCTTCTTTGCCAACCTCTTTCTCTGTATACTCTCCTGTACTTCCTCATTTCACCACCATGTCTCCTTGGCATCCTTCCTTTGTCCAGATGTGATACCAAGCACCTTTCTAGCCGTCTCCCTTACTAGCTCTGCTGTAGTTACCCAGCTATTTGGTAACTCTTCACTGCCACCCAGTGCCTGCCTTAACTCATCCCTGAACTCCACCTCACAATTACCCTTTTTCATTTTCCACCACTTGATCCCTGGTGCTGCCCTCACACTCCTCCTCCTCTTCTTGATAACCAACGTCATCCTACAAACCACTATCCTGTGCTGCCTAATGACACTTTCTCCGGTCACCACTTTGCAGTCTCCAATCTCCTTCAAACTGGCCCTCCTACATAAGATATAATCCACCTGTGTGCATCTCCCTCCACTCTTGTATGTCACCCTATGCTCCTCCCTCTTGTTAAAATACGTATTCACCACAGCCATGTCCATCCTTTTCACAAAATCCACTACCATCTGACCTTCTGCATTCCTTTGTTTAACACCATACCTACCCATCACTTCCTCGTCCCCTCTGTTCCCTTCACCAACATGCCCATTGAAATCTGCTCTAATCACCACTCTCTCACCCTTGGGTACAGTCATCACCACTTCATCCAACTCACTCCAAAATTTTTCTTTCTCATCCATTGCACACCCAACTTGTGGTGCATACACACTAACAACATTCATCATTACACCACCAATTTCCAGCTTCATAAACATCACTCTATCCGACACTCTTTTCACCTCCAAAACACTCTCAGCATACTGTTCCTTCAGAATAACTCCTACACCATTTCTCCTCCCATCCACACCATGATAAAGCAATTTGAACCCACCTCCGATACACCTAGCCTTACTCCCCTTCCATCTGGTCTCCTGCACACACAATATACCAACCTTCCTTCTGTCCATCATATCAGCTAGTTCTCTCCCTATATCAGTCATACTGCCAACATTCAAAGTTCTGACCCTCACTACTACAGTCCTAGCCTTTCTCCTCTCCTCCTGCCTTCGGCCATGTCTTCCGCCTCTTCTCCTCCTTCGGCCAACAGTAGCCCAATTTCCGCCAGCACGCTGTAGGCTAACAGTACTAGTGGCGGTCATTGTTAACCCGGGCCTCGACCGATCCGGTATAAAAATTTTTCTTGGTGACTGCATGAAATGTTTTGTAGAAGTTTTACGCCGGATAGTAGAAAGGTGATATGCATAATTTACATTGATTATGCAATATCACAAAACAGCATTGTGATACCTATTCTTGTCATATCTCACTGGAAAGCTCTTGATCAGACAATTCCCTCACTGCTATACTGGGTCTCTTTTGCATGGTTACTAAATTATAACCCTTTTTCATGAATAATACTAATAATTTTATCAGGTAAGATATAATTTTTTTCTTTGATAAATTTAAAGTAAAAATCCAGTGTCACCAGAGAGGTTTTTTATACTAACTCCAGTGCATAGCTAATCATCTAAAAAACAACTTTTGTATTCTGGACTTTTTTTAATTTACAGTTTCTGAAATATGACAAATTGTATATGAACTATGCTCTCAACAGAGGTATGGGAGAAAACCTCCCAGGAAGCAAGTGTTTTTGTCCAGAAATTTTGAGCAAAAAAGTAAAGAGGTATGGGTATCAGAGACAGCTAAATTACACTGGTAATATAAAAGTTTGCATCCTCTGTGAGATATGGACTGGGAGGACAACCTTAGACATAGGAGAGGTGATGCAGAGGCAGTGAGATGGTATGCAGTGTCAAACAACAAAATGGTACATTGAAAAAGATGAGACCAGGAAGTATGTCAGTATTAAACTCCAGCTGATAATAGAGGAGAAACATGGGGAAACATATACCAAAGGGAAAGAAGAAAGAGAACCCTCTACGAAGGGAAATGTAGGCACACAAATCAAAATAAAAGCAGAAACAGAGATACAAGAGGCAGAGCTCTGAACAGATGGGGATGCAGTGTGTTGGATATTTCAGGTAACTCAGATGTGAACTGTTGGACGAGCAAGGACTGACCTTACTTTGCACAATGTGGCCCAGATAACACAACATCAAAACTTTGCAAATCGTGGGAAGAACTGAAGAAATTCCCAGGACAGTGATGGGTAATGCAGTCAAGTAGAGCATGGGTTCAAGCCTCCAAGGCAAGTGATATATTTGTGATATATTTTTCATAACTACTTAATAAAGTATCAGAAACTGAAGTAAGCATAAGTTTAGCATCTAAGATTTGGAAGATATAAGAAATTATTGCTAATGTAACAACTAGGAAAGATGAAAATGAATGTATGGGGGTAGCAGGGGAAAAGTAGAGGAAAGAACAAGCCACAGATAAATGTGAAATAAAGGAATAGCACTGGATATATAGCATAATAAAAAAACTATAAGACTGCAAAGAAAGAAAGAAAACAATGTTGGGCTATCACACAAATAATGCTACAGCACCAGATTAGTGATCAGTGCTGGGGAAGGGACAGCAATTAATGGATGTGCTATAAAAAAGATTGTGACATCAGTACTGGATTGGCATGTAATGTATTAGTGTGAGAGGCACTGGAAGGGGACAAAATAAAGTCTTAAATGCTCCATGTCCATAGCAGACCCATGCATATCAGACAGCCAAAAGGCAGAGATCTGGAAGATGGAGAGGGGAAGGACAGGGTCTGAGCTTAAGCAAACACCAAAGACCACAATGTTCAGCTCAAAGGTGAGGCCCAGAGGGTCAGAGAGGGAGAGAGTTATACCAGATAGCAGCAACTGAAAAAGTGGGGAGGGGTGAACAAAATAGAAAATACCTATAATTAAATGAAGCACTGAGGATTCATCAAATACTATGAGAAGAAGGAAAATATTTGAAACGCTAAAGAGGATGGGAGGAGACATACTTCTATTACAAGAAGCAAAACTGAAAAATCAGAGAGTGCAGCAGGTAACTGTTAAGACTGTGCAAAGAGAGAGATGGGCAACAAGACTGGGGAGGAAAGAGGACAGTAAGAGATGTGTTTTGTAAGGTACTTCAGACAATAACAGAGAAAGTGATACAAAGCAGGGCAGGCAGATGGGTCACCTGGCAATAATAGATGGAAGGTACATGCTGGGCAATAAGAAATATATATGCACCAAACAGGAAGGAAAAAGAATTCCAAAATACATTTTGTGCTAGCTGGGTAGATAAGAAGTGGTGGAGGAGTGGAATAGAGAAATGGGAGGACTGCAGTGTCACCATAGAACCAGAAGTAAGGTTGTATGGAAGGAGGGAATGTAACGAAAAGCTGAGTTATAAATAGACCAAGAAATATAAGAAGGAGGATGGCTTGACATACAGAGAGAAAGGCATCCAGCCAAGAAGGAATTCAACTGCACATAAACCATTTTGATACAAGTTAGACAGGTTCTCAGGGAAAGACAACCTAATGAAATAATGGAAGAAATGCAAATACAGAAGTGACAGATATCAGATCATGCAGCAGTGATACCTGAGAAAAGTCTGCAGGAACAGAAAACAATGAGAAGACAGTGGAGACAGGGCTAGCTATAAACAGTAGGAAAAAGAGGACAAGGAAACACTAGAAGGACTAGTAAAGGAGTCAATACAAAACAATAAGAAAGACAAGGCCAAAGAAGAAACATACTGTGGGAAAGGAATCAAGGTCACTCTAGGGGAGGAGGTTGGGGGCTGATGAATGCAGAAAGAAAGAAGAAGGAACGGTGATTGCAAGAAGTACAAAAGGAAGCCAGAATGAATGAAAGTAGAAGGATAATGCTAAAAATCAGAGAAAAGAAATAATCACAGTGAAATTATAGAGCAGAATGATTACAGAGCAATACATTCAACAACGGTACAGGGTAAACTATGGTTTATCAAGAAACATATGAAAAGGTGGTCAGACAAAGACAGCGAGAGAGAAAAAGAGGTACATAAAATAAGAGGATGCTATGAAGAGTATATAAAAGAGGACAAACTAATCAGTGAAAGATTTAAAAAATACTACAGGGAGATTTATAAACAAGAGGAAGTGACAGCAGATTCAGAATGGAACTGGATTAAAATGTAGACGGTAACCTCTCAAACTCTTAGTGCTAGGAATCTGGACAAAGCCCATCATAATTGGGGGACAAAGACCCAAAAAATAGGGACAGATTTTAAATATTGCTCTTATAAACTTAGAAAGCTGCTAGAATAACAGTGTTTATGTTAGCATGCATTTTCTGAAAGAGTTGAAGTCTGAAACTCAAATGTAAGTCATTATTTAGTGACTTCAGTGCTCAGATCATCCCAGTGATTTGCCAGAAAACCACAAATTTTATGAGGAACCGACCAAAAATATCAGGCAAAAATCTGGACATTCTGCGAAAATCTGGACAGTTGAGAGGCCTGAGAAGGTCATACAATGTAGCACAATCAAAGAGATAGGCTGAATGTAGTGGTGAGAAGGGATGAGCTAAGGAAAGCCATAATCAAGATGAAGAAGAGAACTGGAGGATCAGATGGATTGCCTATAGAATTCAGCAAATAGGGAAGCAAGTAGACAAAATGTAAAAAGCCCTATAGGTGGAATACAAGAGAATACAGGACTCAGGCAAACTAACTAAAAGTAGGAGGAGGCCAGGATAACCATAATACCTACAGGGGAGAAAAAGGGGAGGAAGTGGGAAATTATAGGCCTATCATTAATCAATGTAGACATCAACATGTCGGCAAAGATATTGGCAGCAAGACTGGTCATTGTATTGCCAAAAATTATACAAGAAGGGATGGATGACTTCATGACGTTAAGAGCAGAAGTAAAATAGAGGGATCTGCTAAAAGTTATGTGTAGGTAGGAAAAGAAGCAGGAAGGGGAAGATGGGATTATATAATCTGAACTGCAAAAGGCCTGTGATAGGGTGGTGAGAATTCCTTTGGAAGACACTGTAGTAAAGGCAGATAGTGGATGGATACGTTTATGCATTGACCATATACCCTAGACACTGAAATTGAAATACTCTTAAATAGATGAGTACTCATCTTTTTATGAGTATATTTAGATTATTTTATTTATTTTATTTTACATTTGTTTGCCGGGAAAGTTCTACTGGGCAGGCTGCCCATTTTCAGCGGAGGCCTAGGAAGATTAACAGCACAAGGTTATAAAAAATAGGAAGAATGAAATTACTGTAGGTGTAAAATAAAAAGCAAACATAAAACATAGTTGCCATACACAATTGCAGTGTTTACATTAGCGGTAGTTAAAGAGCATAACATAATATATTATTGTCATACACTATTCCAGTGGTTACATTGGTGGTAGTTCTAGTACTTGAGGAGACAAGGACAAAGAGGAGGGACCAGACAGGGTTTTCCACAATCAACAATCTGGTAATTGAGAAGATGGCAATGGAAGTCAGATACAATTTAGCAACACTAAAATAAAAGGACGGGATTAAATCTTTGTTTGCGCTACATGCAGATAACTAGATGTTAATGTCAGATGATGTGGCTGCAGCTATGGAGGTTATAAGAGAGACATTCAAGAAGTTTAGAGTAATAGCAAGACTCAGGTGCAACAACCAAATGATAGTGAGATTGTGAAACGGGAAGAGAAGGTCGATGAGATAAAAGATATAGAGTTCCCTAAGTGCAAAGCTCTCTATGTTGGGATTCACAGTGAGAGGAACAATAAAGAACAACCTAGAGAAAGTTGGGCAAAAAACAAGGTATACTTTCCAAGAAGGAAAAGACATACGTTTCTTGGGAGAATTGATGCAGCAAGGATAATGGCAAAGTTAATAATCCTCCACACAGCCCCACCTAGCCCACAATGTACAAATAGATGCTAGGGACAAATGTATACAACAAATGCAAAAAAAAAAGCATAGTGTACTGGGTCAATAAAGGCAAGGGGAAAAGACTGAGTAAGGCCAATATGAATAGGAAAAGGAGGGCTAAGGACTCTGTTTATCCATATTTATGCACTGATATGATTCACTAGATAGAAAGAGAAGGGAAGGGGGCTAAGCAACAGTGCATAAGAGAGAGGGATATGTGCAGAAGCTTGCTAAAAGACATGAATGAAGTGGCACTAAAAAACTCGGATCCATGAAGTGAGCTGAAAGGAAAAGGAGTGTGTGGGCCAAAGGGAAAAGAAACGAATCTGGAGAAGAAGTGAAATAGCTCAAGAGGCAGATATGATATGCAGAGAAAAGGATGGTGAGAAAAGATTTAAAATAATGGAGGCGTTAATATGAAAATGCAGAATGTTACAGGTCCAGTGACAGAACAACCTCATAGTGAGACCTGGAAAAAGAACCCAATGAGGGCAATAAGAGAAATGAAGAGGCAGAAAAGGAGGGACAAATAAAAGAGGATGACACCCTGGAGGAAATGGAAGAGGTTAGCAAGACAAAGGAACAGGCAGATCCACAAAGATAATTAGAGGCAAAGTAGAAGAGAGAATGAGAAAGAATTAGAGAAAAAGGAAAATTTGATGGGAGTTTCAAGATACTGGAAGAAGACAATTCAGATAGTGAGGCACATACACAAAGTGCATGAATCAGGCAATCAAAGGCTGAGAATAATGTATAGATGGTGTCTGAACCTTATGAGATGGGTAAGGAAAAGCAAAGAGGATAATGGATGCTTGAGGTGTCAAGAGCAAGAGGCAGGGATGATGCACATATTCTGGTACTGTGGGTGGGCACAAGAACTCTGGAAGTAGGCAGAGAAGGTTTGGGGAGACATATTTCAAAAGGAAGTGGAGCATACTTGGGAATTCTGTACATGGAGCATAAAAATAGAAGACAGAATAAGGAAAGGAGGGGAAGGAAAAAACAATGAAAATAGGTATTAGAATATTGTAAGGGGGAACACCAAGAGGAAAGGGATGGTGAATATGGAGGGAAATCAAGGGGGTAAGGATGGAAACATTGCAGTCAACCACTGATGAGAAATGGTGCAGTCTGTATTTGGAAGAATGTGCATCTTAGAATGGTGTGACAGCTTGAAAATGCAGTCTACTTTGGAAATTTAAGGACTGTTGTTTTGTAGGAAGGCATGGAAGACAGGAACCTCATTATGTTTGTGAAAGGCAATACAACTGATTTCTTTGGGGTTTGACCCAGAAGATGTCCTCAAAACCAATAATACCAGCAGGTTGCAGGCATACAGTGTTGAATGTTGTGGCTGGCTATCTGTATATTCATCAAGGGGTTCAAAATGAGATTCATACTGCAGTATGCAAGAAGAATCTAGTTTATCCGGGATCATTCATTGCTGCTTTCTGACATAAATTTTGTTACTAGGCAGTAGCTCTGGGAGATTAATAAAATATAAAACTAACTTGCATTATCTTGGTATTCATTAAGTGTTGCTACTTATATATTTCAGAGATATTTATGAAGGCATGCCGAGCTTTTTTATGTCTCCATTTGATCTGATGAATGGATTGGTTATGGGTAAGGCTTTGGCAAATGAATGGAACTTGAAAAATCACTTGGTTTTATGCTTAAAATATACTGCAGACATAGTTATGGTTTAAACAATGACAGCATTTGAGTCTGTCATTTTATGAGTAGTGTCTTTGTTTTGTCAATGTACATTATTTAGAAGTACAAATGTGAACGGTAGATCTGTACTAAGCAGATCGTATTTGGATACTAGACTGTCTAAGGGTGAAATTTTCTTCACATATAAAACACTATAGTATTTTTGTATGTAAATTATTCCTGCATGTCACTTTCAAGTGCGGTTGAACATTTGAAGAGCAGATGTTTATTCTGGGTGCATGACAAAATTATGACTTTCACTTAGATGAGTGTCATAACTTTGGTTCTTACATTATAAATATCGTTTACTAAAGTCACTCCATATTAAAACTTTCAATTGAAAAACTTACTAGTATTCATGAAGTGCAGAAGAAAGTCGATGAAGATATGATGGCGCAGAGATTAAGGTTGAGTTGTAGTACCTGCGATGCATGATTTGATTCCTTCACGGCGCAGAGATTAAGGTTGAGTTGTAGTACCTGCGATGCATGATTTGATTCCTTCACGGCGCAGAGATTAAGGTTGAGTTGTAGTACCTGCGATGCATGATTTGATTCCTTCACAGCCCAGAGATTAAGGTTGAGTTGTAGTACCTGCGATGCATGATTTGATTCCTTCACGGCGCAGAGATTAAGGTTGAGTTGTAGTACCTGCGATGCATGATTTGATTCCTTCGGTCCTTTTTTGCCTGCTGTGCGACCTTGAGCAAATCACTTTATCAGACATTGCTCCTGGGTCGCCTCTAAAAAAAGACAGCATCCAGTGGGCCTACCTGGTGAATAAGTAGAATTATTATTCTGATGCTAAAAGTAGGAGTCATTAAATATTATTGTTTGGAAGTCTACTTGTGGGTGTCAATGTAATACTACATCTCAGTATTTCAAAATCAGATCATTCACACCATTAGGAATCCATATCTTTTTATGTAAATAGACTTTCTGAAGAGTAATGTTTATATACATTCATTTATTCAAAATTTCTCCTAAGAATTCTGTTTGCAGTGGTAATCTAACATTTTATCTCATTATTCCTATTTAATTGACAGACTGGGAAATTCATCTAGTATGGTGTAATTGCTGAAGTCCAAAAGAAATAGCAAATATGAACAATTTTACATGAAAAACTGCTTACTCTTTGGCATTAAGAAATTCTCATTGACTAACCAATGCAAAACGGGGGTGGGGGGAGTAAGTTTGGCATAAGGGGGAAGGGGTCTACTTTAAAACATCGACTTACCGGAACATTAACTTTCAAATCAATGAGACGACAATGCTGAAACTTCACAATGCCGAACTCCCAATTTCGCAATTTCACTCGGGGATACCAACCTCTTGACCACCAATGATAACATTACAAATGGAAGCAAATGACAGTCACCAAAGTGGTGGAGGGGCTTCTCTCCCCACACCCACCCATGTGGGGTGCTGCACCCCACGTGCACCTCTACTTAAATATACCAACTCCAAGATTGCACTTTAGCAGACAAAGGGCAAAGTTCACCATGGTGGCTAAGTGGTTAGTTTCCTGGAGTGAAATTGCAACATTCTGGGAGTTCAGTATTGTGAAGTTTCACCGTTCTCATCTCACTGATTTGAAAGTAGATGTTCTGGTAAGTCGATGTTTTAAAGGGGACCTGGGGGAAGTGGGTTTGGCATAATGGTTAAAGTCATCACCTCATAGGCACAAGGTACAGGGTTTGATTCTGACCTGAATTATTGACTAGGATCAAAATGACTCTTCGAGGCAGATATCCACAAAAAACAAAAGAAGCAGCACACACTGGATAAAGAATAAATTTTTACTGGATTCTGGTACCTCGGCCTTCGCCTTCACATGGAATAATGTTATAAAATACAAACCAGTATAAATACACATCTTACACAATCAATCATGTCAATTAAATAATTAATCAATCAAATACTTCACTAGTTAAAGAAATATACATACATATAAATAAACTCATATATAAATAAATATTCAACAGAATAAATATTACTTTATATGTTATGATTCTAAATTCATACCATTGGGAAATAGTGTTCCAAAATTTACAATAAACCTGGATTCCATATTCAATAGTTTATTCTGAAAATTAATATTACTTTCTCCCATTCCCCATGGTTTAGCCAAAATGCTGAATTTGAAACCAGAATGATCCCCCCCATGGAAATGGTGGAAGTGGCACGCAACTGGACTATCAAGTCTGCTGTTCCTAATATCCCCCAGATGTTCCAAGATTCTTAACTTAACCCTGCGTTTTGTTTGTCCTATATACCATTTTTGTTCTATGCAGTTACAACCTATAATATATATCACCCCTGAGGAATTACAATTAAAATGATCTAAAGCATGGTATGTCACCCCATTAATATTATGACCATCTAAATTAATAATTTTGTCACAGATTTTACATTTCTTACATGCAAAAGAGCCTGCATTTAAAGCCCTATCCTTTTTGCCCTTACTTCTGATTAATTCCTTTAGATTTTTGCATCTTGTATGAGAAAAAACAATGTTATGTGGAACGATGTTCCCTAACAATTCATCACTCGTTATAATGGGCCACATATTCAGAACAATTTTCTTCAAAAATGAAGAAAAAGGAGAGAATTTGTTTACAAAAAATATTTTATCCGTCACAACAGGAACTTTTTCCTTAAACAAAATTGAATTGTTCACAGTTCTTCTCCTGTTTTTAATTATATTTATATTTCCCTGTTCCTTCACATTTAACATTTCTTCCACTTTAGTTCTATTTGAATAAACAATATCCCTAGAATAACCTCTGTTCATCAATTTTCTACAAATGATGTCAAATTCCCTTTGTACATATATATTCTCAGATGTATTTGAAGCAATGCGTTTAAATTCGCCCAAAGGCAAAGACTCAATTAAGGAATGGCTGTGCATACTATTTGCATGCAAAAAGTTATTAACAGCTGTCTTTTTATGAAATGGTTTATGTTCTATTGTACCCTTTATACTAATGTAAAAATGTACATCCAAGAAATCCATGTTTTTAACATTAGTCCGATATGTAAAATCTAGTCCAAAAGGATTCGATTTTAAACCCGTAATAAATTCATCAAATTCTCCTGGATTACCCCTGCACAAAAATAGAAGATCATCTATGAATCTCTTATAAATCAAAACTTTATTTTGAAAAAACTTTGTTGTATAAATGAATAAATTTTCAAAATAACCCATGAACAGAATGGCATAAGATGGTGCAAAACTGGCACCCATGGCCGTTCCCTCTTTTTGTAAGTAATATTTTTTGTTAAATTCAAACACATTATGAGTGAGGCAAAATTCCACCAATAGGATGATAAAGTGGGTTTTTGGTCCTTCCCCCATAAAAGAATGGATAGCCTCTAAACCCCATTTCGTAGAAATGGACGTGTATAATGAAACCACATCCACACTGGCCCAATAGTAATTATCATGCCAAATCTTTCCTCTGAAGCTATCACACACTTCTTTTGTGTTCTTTACATGGGAAGGAATTCTCACTAAATATTCTTTTAGTATAGAATCCAAAAATATACCCACATTTTGTAAAAAAGCCCCTTTTCCCGAGACTATTGGGCGTCCAGGTGGATTAATTAAATCTTTATGTATTTTTGGCAAAATATCTTCAAGGCAGATAGCCTAGTATAAATCTATAAATAAAGTTGTTATATTTTATTTATGTTCTGTGATATTTCTTTATAATGTGTGCAGTCAAGCAAAGCAGACAGAACTGTGCATAAATAATGACATTAAACATCCAATAGAAAGTAAACATTTTAATTGAAAATGTAACAACCAATATGGAAATGAAGACATCAAACACCAAGCAAATAATGCTAATTAAATCAATTGAAAGATACATGCACTGACAGCAAGGGGAATACTTCCTAGGTCACTGTAACTAGACCAGGCCATGACTTGAAATGGGGCATTGTGTCATCGGCTCACCACCCTAGTTAACAAACAGGCAACCAACCAACTAATTTATTTATTTATTTGACATTTGTTAACTGGGTTAAGTCTGACTTGGCATGGGCCCATTTTTGGAGGCCCGGGGAGAAAAGCTCCAAACATAAAAAGAACATCAGATATCTTACAAATTTATATACAGTGAATACACAAAGTAACACTAGCAAATAATACTGACATATAAGAAAAAAAAAGAAAAATTACATTGTTGCATAAAAACAATTAACAAATTACTTTTTTTACCAGTATATAGAAACTTGTTATGCAGGATTGAGGCAGAGCCAGGAGTTTAGTAGTCTTTCTAGTAAAGCATTTTTAAAGTTGAAACTATCTGGGTTAGATCTGATGGTTAGAGGAATTTTGTTCTAGGCCAGTGATACTGTATAAGCTATGGTCTATTTATCTTTTAGGCTTGTAGAGATCCAACAGAAGTTAGTCAGCACTCCAGAGAGAGTGATTGGGAGTATAGTAATTGATAAGGGGTGAGATGGCAGGACAGGAATTAAGTTCATTAATTATGAAGTAAGTTAGGAGCAGTTGAAAGAGAAGGAGGCAATGAGGGAGCTTGAGCAAGTTTAAGGGTTTTAGAGATAGGCAGTGGTGTGAGTTGTGAGGCTAGTTTGCAATAAATCTGGCAATTTTATTGTAACTTAGCTCTAGTTTTGTTTTGAGAGTAGACTGAAGGTTGTTTAAAATAGGTGAAGCATAGACAAGAGTTGGAAGAGGATAGGCATTAGCAAGGGACAGTCTAGAGTCATTGTTAAGTAATTTTTTTGCTCTGTAACATGACAAGTTTTTGTTGATTTTTTTGATACAATTTTGGGAATGTAGATCGAATGTTAGTTGGTCATTAACAATGAAGCCCAGGAGTTTAGTGTGTGTTGCTACTTCTATTAAGATGTCATCGAGGGAAGTTATGGTGAAGGATGTTTTAAGGTGAAAAAGAGATTTAGGGAGAAATAGAAGTAGTTTTTTTTAGGGTTGAGTCTAGTTGATTATCATTTAGCCAGCTTTCAATGGAGATGAAGGATTTTCAGGTGATAGATTGAAGCTGTAAAAGACTGTTGGAAGAGCAGATGATAGTGGAGTCATCTGCATATTAAATTAGAGAGGAGTGAGAGCAGGAGGAGTAAAGGCTGTTGGTTAAGATGTTGAAGAGAATGGGACCAAGGATGGAACCTTGAGGTACTCCAGTATTAATGGGGAAGAAATTGGAAAAGGAGGAAAGCGACTTGACAGACTGCAGTCGATTGGAAAGGTAGTTAGAAAAACAGCTGAGGGTAGGGTTAGTAAGACTAAGAATGGACATTTTGGAGAGAAGCAAGGGATGAGAGACTGTAACAAAGGCTTTAGAGAGGTCCAAAAAGAGGGAGAATACCAGGTTGTCATTGTCTCTGGCTTTAATGATGGCATGGGTAAAGGAATGCAGTAGTTGTAGTGTGACTAGGATGAAAGCCGTGCTGGGTTGGGGTGAATATGTTTTCATTTAGAAGATATTCAAAAAGTTGCTTGTGGATGTATTTTTCAAGTAGTTTGGAAAGGGGGAACAGACTTGCTATAAGTTTATAGTTTATGAGTTCTATGGATTGACCACCTTTGTGGAGTGGAATAATCTAGAATTGTTTCCAGGAGGAAGGGACTATAGATTCTTGAATAGATCTGTTTATGAGGATGGAGATTAGGTAGGCTATTGATTTAGCTACCAATTCCAAGAATTCAGCAGGTAACCTATCTGCTAAAGGAGAGCAAGGATTCAGTGTTTTTTAAGTTTTTTAAGCAGAGATTTTAAGTAGGGATAGTTTTGAGAGAAAAAGTGGGTATGTTGGCAAGAGAAGGGGGAGGAAGAGTAGAGGTAGGAAGAGTAGGGGTGAGGTGGTAACTGTTTTTGATTACTTTGTTGATAGAGTCAATGAAATAGGAGTTGAACTTTGTGACGGTTTCAGAGGGAGAATCATTAGGGTAAGGGTTAGGTATTCTGGCAGAGCCGGAGTTAAGGAGCTTATTGATAGAGTTCCAGAAAACCTTTGGGTTACTTTGATGGTTATTTTGAGCTTTTAAATAATATTTCTTTTGCCCTCTTTGATTTGTTTTTTTTTTTTTTTTGTGAGGTTACAAAGGTGCTTGTATGTTTGTAGGTGTTTAGGGGATTTAGCATTCAGACAGTTTTTTCATGCAACATCTTTACCATACATAAGAATGTGAGAAGAATGAGAAAGCCAAGGTGCTTGGTGTGATTTAACCTTTTATTCCTGAGAGGAGCTAGGGAGTTAAGAACATCCAGGAATATAGAATTACATTTCAGAATGGCATCCTCTAATGGAGGAAGGACCGATTTATGAAGGATAGTCTATTGTTAAATTCATATATGTTAAAGTTGGTAAGGCTAAGGCATTCTTTAAATTTATGTTGCTTGATATGATGTAGGGAGATCCTTTGGGCATGGGTTGGGAGGTAGTCACTGATAGAATCTGGGAGTGCTGTAGAGTTGTGATACAAGCTAGGATTGGATACAAGGAACCAGTCGAGGACGGAGCCAGAATTGGAGAATTTGTTGAAATGGTTGACTGCAGAAATAAGTTGAGTAAAGCCATGGAGAGTTATCCTTGAGGTTGAGACATCAGAAGTCAAGGTTAGCCAGTTGGTATTGACATCCCCTAGAATTATAGTTTCATTTGAGATGTGGTTAGAAGTCCAGCAGAGCATGTTTTGAAGAGTGGGGATGTTGTTCCCAGAAATTATGTAAATACCAGCAATACATACCTTTTTATGGTTATTTAGCTTGCAGTTGGCAAGTAGGATTTCTGCTGGGTGAAAATTAGGAAGTGGTATAGATAGGGAAAAGAGACTCAGTTGGTTTCAATGAAGTTTTGCAATGTTGCCAGCTTTTTGTGTAACTCATCAGAGCATATGATATTATAGCCTGGAGGAAGAATTTCTGTGATGGTGGTTTGGGGTTTAAGCCATGTTTCCATGAGAACATCTATTTCAGGAGAATATTGATCAAGCCATGCATGCAATTCACTAATTTTATTTAGAAGACTACAGATATTCATGGAGGTGATAATTAAACTCTTGGTGGAAGGTTTAGGATTAGTGATAATAGGTGGTAGGTGGGTGGTGACATGGTTGGAAGAGGAACCTGGGCCAGGGTTAAGGTTAATATCACCATGTGGGAATATGTTTTGCAGATAGTCTGAAGTACAGGAGATTTAAATTTGTTGTTAAGTTGACATAACTTTGTTTTGTGAAGATGAGGATTGCTGACAGGAGAATGCAAGATGGGTTAATCAAATAAGGTGTGATTATGATGTGGTATGGTTTATCTGAGTTAATGAGAGGATGGGTGAGTGTGGGTGATTGATTAATGGGTAAGATTTGTTGTATAGCAGGTAAGGAGAGATAGTAGGAGGAAAGGAGTACAGATATAGACAAATATGTCTGAGATGGAGGAAGAGGAGGTGTGATGGATGAAGGATAAAAGATGAAGGCAGGCTAGGGGTTATTTGAAGATGGGTAGTTAGAAAGAAGATATAAGGAGGGAAAAGAAATTGACAGAAAAAGCAGATGAAGGTGAAGTGTAGCATATGAAGTGGTAAGGGACAGTTAGGCTGTGTGTCTGTTTAAGAGAGAAAACGGAAGGTGAGGGAGGGAAGAGAACTAAGTAAGGTAGGGGAAAGGTGATGAGAGCAAGAAAGGCAGAGTGTGTGGATTTGTTGTACTGGACAAGAAGGTGAGGAGTCTGCAGGGGTGGTGATGTAATTGACAGTGTATACATGCAGAGGTAGTGGGGTAGAGTAGGAAAGCAAAGTGAAGCCTGAGCGTAGTTAGGTCTGAACAGAGTGGGGCCCACCATTGCAGCTGAAATGGCAAGAAAAAACAATCTGTGAGGAGAGGATTCCTACAGTTCGGTTGGTAATGAACCAGAGTAAGACCTTTGAAGTTATTGAGGTGGGGAGGGAGCAAATAAAGAAAATTAATAAATAAATAGATAAATAAAGAAAAAAGTATACAATACAAAGGAAGAAGAAGACAGCTATAGAACAAGGAATTGAAAGGAACAGGGGATACTTGGCAGGCAGGATTAAGAAGGGTTGAAGGAAGGGCGGTAACAGAGTAGAGTTTACCCAGGTAAAGTGGCTAGAGCTGAAAGTGTAAAGCAGGATCTTTAAGCAGAGAGAGAGAGAGAGAACTACAGTGCAATTTGAGAGGTAGTCAAATGTAAGTGATAGGAAGAGAAAGCAGGTCCAAGCAGAGAAAGCGGGATAATTTAGGTGACTAGAAGGGGGCTACAGGAGATGGAGCGAGTTAGTCCTAACCCTGAGCAGTAGGCACATTAAAAATATAAGTTTCAAATTTATATATTAACAACGGGATATCGCAAAATATGGAGAGAAGCCTTAGTCAAACATCCTTTATCTCTGTTGAGTATAATGGTCCTGGGAGAGTTGGAGCTGGGAATTTCAGTCTTTCAGGCTGTAGAAGGAAACTTGCGTTAGTGATTCTGTCTGGTTGAGGTAGATGGGGGTTTAGCTGTGATGAGTGTAGTGGTCCTAGGAGGCTAGAGCTAGGGAACTGCAGTCTTTCAGGCTGTAGTGAGAAACTTGCTTTAGCGACTCTGTCTGGTTGTGAAAGATAGGGGGAAGTGTTAGTGAGCACACTGGCAGGGGAAAACCACCGGTCCTTGCTCATACATACAGAAGGCATATTCAAAGATCAGAATAAATAAATACAGCCAGCTAAGCTCACCAGACTTTAAAAGTGACAGAAACTGATGTAATTTACAGCCAGGCTATCTGCCATCTTATCGCAGCCTAGAATAAAATTCTGATGAACCTTTAGAAAGACCTTGCAAATCAAAAGTACACTCCCATAATAAAAAACACAAAAACAGCACAACATGGTCAATACTAAGTAATGTCTTAGAATATATGGACCTACAAAAAGAATTCTATATATCCTAGTGGTTACATATAACTCACACACAGGCATAATCCTAATGGCTACACATAATCTACATTTGGATGCATTCTAAAAACTAATAAAGATAAAAGACTAAAATAAGTGTTAACATATGTCTTTTTTCTTTCATGCAGATAGCAAACCAGTTTTAACCAAATCTTTCTAAGGCACTTCCTTGTGTAGTCAACAGAAAGTGTCACATCTTTTCTGTTTACAGAAAAAATTGAATCCTGAAAAGACATTTCTGTAAAGGATCGAGTACCCATACTGTCATCAGGATCTATATCACAATGTCGAAGATGCATTACTTCAAATACATCTTCATCGAACCCATAAAAACGAAAACTGAAAACAGCGAAACTACATATGAGCAATTTCTTTCCCTGGGAAAGAAATCACTTGTCCAAAAAAAAAAAATCACTACACACAAAACAAAGTGAGGGGCTTCACCCCCTCACCCCCCCAACATGGGTGGATGTGTCCCCCCACCCACATGCCCCTCTAACTGAACATACCAACTCTGAGATCGCACTACAGTTTACAAAACAGCAAACTACTGGAAGCAGGCAAGCAATTTCTTTCCCAGGGAAAGAAATCGCTCATATGCCCCTTCGCTGTTTTCAGTTTTCATTATTTTACGTTCAGTGAAGATGCATTCGAAATTATGCATCTTTGGCGATCTAATAGAAACCCCTGTCATCATACCTGGAACATAAAATGCAGAGGACCTTCTCTTGTAAGTTATGTGTTGCAGTTCACCTTGTTATTACTAGTATAATCTTATTATTAATACTATACCTTTAAGGGAGGGCATCAGTAGCTTCACATCACTGCCCCCCTCAGAGAATGGAGACAACTATGTTGAACAGTATGCCAGTGCAGTATACAAGCACCTGTACAACTGCATGGACTCAGCCATACCCAATAGAACTAAAACCTGCTCCTCAAGGAAACACAAACCTGTGTGGTGGACATCCTCTATCAACAGGCTTTACAGCAAAAGGAAGAAACTGTTGTCCAATGGTAAAAAGGCACAAATTCCCAATTGGAAAAACTCCCTCCTTAGCCTCAGCAAGCAAATTAGATTACTAGTGAAAACCTCCAAAGCCAATTATGAATCAAAACTACCCTCCAAAACAAAGGGTAACCACAAAGCCTTTTTCAGTTATGTCAAGAACCCCCATGGCAAAGCCCAGGTTTGTTACAAATTAGTTCTTCACAGTACCCCTTACACTGATCCTCTTGACTTAGCCAATCTGCTAGCAGATAGGTTCAACAAAAACATCCCTCCCCTGTTCCCCCCAAAGGCCCATTTTACATCCCTGATACTTGTCCCTCACCTCACATCTCCATAGCTCAAGTGTTAAAGGCCCTATCCAAGGCAAAGAACACAGCTTCCATGGGACCTGGTAGTATCCCAGGGTGTATTCTGCACCATCCCCAGCAAGAACTAGCCTCACCATTGAGCACCTTATTCAACCATAGCCTAAGTACAGGCTTCATTCCAGCAGAGTTGAGAGCTGCCATTGTCATACCCTTGCACAAAGGTGGCGCCACTACTGACCATGGAAACTATCGCCCCATTAGCTTGATCTGTAAGGCCACAGAGTGTATTATTATAGACCTCATAAACAAGGAGATAGTTATGGACCTCATAAACAAGGAGCTAGTCAATCTCCAAGCACTCAACCCCACCCAGTTTGTATTTGTCCAGGGCAAATCTTACCTGTTGAATCTGGGTGATGTTTTTGAGATTGTCATCAAGGCCCTGGATGAGGGAAGGTCAGTACATACAGCTTATCTTGACTTGGTCAAAGCCTTTGACACAGTCCCCTACTTGGGCATCATAGAAAAGCTAACTCAACTTTGCATAAATCCCTATCTCATCAGGTGGGAGGCCAACTGGCTCGCTGATAGGACCCACAAGGTCAAAATAGGTGCTCTACCTCCGACAGCAGACCTGTCACTTGTGGTGTTCCCCAGGGATCTGTCCTGGGAGCCCTACTGTCTGGCATCTACTTGTCAGAGGTCCAGGCAAAGACAAAAGGCCTATGACTGACCAGGTTTGTGGATGACTGTAAATGGGTGCTGTCACTGACTCCCCAGATGATGTTAACATACTACAAGAGGATCTTACAGCAACAAATGACTGATGCCAAAGTCATAGCCTTAAGTTAAATGCAAAAACATGCATTATTATACCATTCAGCAAAAACACAACTCCTACTGTTTACCACATCAACGGCAATCCCCTAAGCACACAACCTGTGGTGAGAGATCTGGGTACACAGGATGACAACAATCTCACATTCGACCGTCATGTAGCGGCAGTGGAAGAAAAGCTTTTTACTTGGTTCATCTGATAAGTAAAGGGATTGCATCCAGAAAAAAAGGTTATTAAGGTTATTACCTCTGTGTACTCCTCCTTCATTAGGCCAATAATTGAGTACAATGCCCCGTTTGGTATGTACCTCTCCAAAAACCTGCACCAACTGGAAAGGCCACATAAATACCTTCCAAAGAGAACCCATGGCCTCCAACACCTGTCCCATGTGGACAGGCTCAAATCACTATCACTCTGCTCACTATCATACAAATTGCTCTGAGGTGATCTGTGTCTTGCCTACAAAGCAATCTCGGACCCTGCCCTACTAGAGATGCTCCATATCAGTAAGTCTAACTCCTCATGCATTACCTGCTTTAAAGGCCTAAATCTAATATGCGACATTAACAAAACCTGTTGGAGAGACAGGTTTTTCTCGCAGAGGCCCCCATCTCTGGAACAGAGTTCCCATACACGTCAAACAAAGTACGTTGCTGACCCTCTTCAAGTGCAACCTTGATGAGTGTATGAGAAACCACAAATTTGTCCCAGGGTTTCACCTATGTCCCTCATTGACAGGGATACTGACTGAGGTTTCTTTTTTGGGGATAAACTCTTGGCTAGGCTTGTAAGGGCCCCAGGGCCATTAACCTAGTAACCTCTATGATCCTATAATATTAGTATACAGGCATAGGAGCATACCTTTACTTATTACTTCCTAGAATAGAATTATCAGAAAAGCAAAATTCCTGAAAATACATTAATTTTTACAGAGACTTCCCTTTAGTACTCAAATGAGAATACCTGCCAGGGTTTTCGACATTTAATTACTGAAGTCCTGTTATACGTACATGCCTAAAACTAAAACAGCACATGACATCTACAAGCTGGCATGGTTTGCTAAGCATACAAAGTGTCAGCATGGAAAGTACAGAACTTTTCTGTTTGCAAAAATTATGAAAAAATATGAGATATTCTGCACTGTTGCATTAATAATGCTGAAATGGAGTGTTATACTTTCACGTTGGGATGATGCATTAAAACAGTGGCTATTAGTAAAAATCCGGTTTACTAAAATTAATGGATAATGCCATGACATCATGAGATATGTGTTAGTTAAAGCATTATGACTATTAGCAACATTTTCGTAGCTGCGCTAATTTCATAACAGCTGTTTGACCTACAGGTGAACAAATCCTGCCAACTTATTCAAAACATTAAGGCACACAATGTTACCAATGATATTCGGCATCTAACTTGAGTGGAGTAATACTATTTGAAATATTGTGAAACTATTATATGCATCAATTTCATAGATTCTGCAATATCATGAAAGAGCAGTATGTTACGCCCTCATCATATATATATATATATATATATATATATATATATATATAAAATATAAAAAGTGTGTGCCCCCTTCAAAGGATCAAAATTTCAGAACATCGAACCTCTGATCATCGAAGACCAGAAAAGTTTTGAAATATCGAACTTTGTGAATGGAGATCGACATACAGTGTGGAGCGAGGACTTTACAGTTCTCCTCACTGTAGTGTGAACTCAGAGTTGGTATATTTAAGTAGCAGAAGGTGGGTGGTGCAGGGGGGCTTGCCCCCCCACCAAAAACGTGAAATAAGAAATTTTCATGTTTTAAATTTTTTTTTTTTCTTAGGATTGATATTTCAAACCTTCAATCTTTTGGACAAGAATTTCCAAAATCGTAGACCTCAAGATCACTGCATTTAGGGTGAATTTCACACAACAGAATAATTTAAGAGAGTTACATACATTGCAGTATGAACTTACCTATCACTTACCTATCACACATATTGTCCTAGCTTTTGTAGCTTCTTAAGGTATTTCATGTATCTAGATAACACTGTAGTAATTTCTGATCCACAGGACCTTGTCAAGAGTATTTATTTCCAAAACTGAAATGGCCAATAAGACACATAACAGAAAACAAAAAAACAACAAGAAAATCCGCAACCAGAAATAAAAACGAGAGCCATTTATTGCAAACTTTCCAGTAAAAACTTAAACAACTAAGCGCTTTTGCGTTGTAAACCACCAGGCTTCCTCAGAGTCATTTAAGCAATAACTTGATTTCATTCATATATAAAACTTACTAAAACAGGCAACCAAATCAATCCCAGGTATTAATTAAAGTTGATTAAATTCAAAAGATATTCACATCATATTTCTTAACAAAACAATGAGCAATATGTCAAACCTAGACAACAATTTAAAAAAATGTTTTACAAAATTGTGTTTGTCACTTGTCCTCAATGAACAAAAGCACTGTCACTTCCTATTCAAAGGGCTGTGAAACCTACAAAAATGATCCTCATTTGATATACACTAAAGAGCGTATTTTGAGTCAATTTGATTATATTTATACAATTTGTCTCTTAAAGTTGGTGGCTCAAAATACGCTCTTTAGTGTATATCAAATGCAGATCATTGTAGCCTGTAAACATATCACTTGAACTTCAAATTTGGCTTGTTTTGCCATGATAAAGGTAGGAAACAAAAGACCCTGTTCTCTTTCCTAAGCATTAAGATGACAATTCTCCTTCACTGACACTGAATCTATACCCACCTTTTTCTTTTCTCTCATTCTAAGTACCTTAGCCCTTTGTCTGTATCATATCAGAATAAACTTGATCATAATTATTATTTTATTTAATTTTATTTTATTTTTGTTAACCAGGAAAGTCCACTGGACACATGTCATTTTTCAGTGTAAAAATAATGTAACCTTCCAAATTAATAAAGCTGTACTTAAAATTCTCTATTTCTAACATTCTTTCTTCTTGCATAGCTATAGAAATGAGTTCAGAGAAGAAGTCCAATTTGTAGAAGGGAATCTTAATTTATATCTATTTTCCTAAAGAGGTTATCCTGGTAGGTATTATCACGACAATATCAATGTAGCGCTGCTTGGTGTTAGAAGTCTAAATAGCAAATTGCCTGACCTTAAGGCCCTCCTACATTTGAAACACTTTCATCTGTATTATATTACTGAAACTTGGTTTAAAACAGCAGAAAGCACTCCACATATGGGTTTTGCATCTACATAGGTTTATAGATTCATAGGTTAGTAGTAGGCTATCGGCCCTAGGGCCTATTCAAGCCTAGCCATAACAATTCCCTGGATATTTCTTCCCACAGTATTTACTTCCCTGGACCCCTGTCTAGCAGGGCAACTGACGTGATCCCACGGGGTGAATTTCCTATCTCCCATCCAATCGTCAAGGTTCCTTTTGAAGAGGGCCAAGGAGGCACTGTGCTTACAATGTATGGGAAGTCTATTCCAGAGTCTGGGGAGTCCCTGGGTCAGGAACCTATCCCTCCAGCATGTTTTCTTCATTGTGATGACAAGGTTTAGATCCCTGGAGCGTGTGGCTCTGAGGGATTGGGATTTCTTTAAGTTGAGCATGTCCAACAGCTCAGGGTTTGACATGGCCTTGTATGTTAAGCAGAGATCACCTCTAAGTCGACAATATGCCACAGAGTATAGCTGGAGTTTTTTTAGATGGTCAGCATAGGGCATCTGCTTTAGGCCTGTGATTCTTTTAGTGAGGTATTTCTGTAGCCTTTCCAGCTGTTGCAGATGTCTTGTGAGGTACATACCAAATGGGGCATTGTACTCTATAATGGGTCTAATGAGGGATGAGTACAGTGGGACAATGACCTCCTTTTTTCTGGATGAAAAGCCCTTAGTGATGAGGTGTGCCACATAGAAGGATTTCCTGACTGTTGTGGTGTTGTGGTTATCGAAGATGAGACCACTGTCCACCTTTAGACCCAAAGGGAACTGTGGTGGAATAGCCATATTTGTTAAAGACCACATTACATTGAAGCAGATTCCTAGAGGACCATAAACTAAACTTTCAAACTTACAAATCACCTTAAATATCAGATCATAGTATATTATATAAAATAGTATATTTGAGGATCCCCACGGATGTCTCTGAAAATCATGTATGATTTCTAAATATTGTGTTTGAACTTCAAATACTCAGGAACACCATTCATCCTAGGATACATTAACTCCCCATTGAAAAATTAGGATACCTAAACCTTAAATGCAGGTTATGATAAAAATGTCTTGCTTTCATAAACAAGAAATCTCTGGATCAAATTGTAAAAGAACCCAGAGCAGGACAAATGTCCTTGACCTGATCTTTACAAATATTGTATCTATATGCACTATACAACTGGAATACCCTTCTGTCTGACCACAAAGTGGTATCCTCCTCTTCCTTCAAAATCCCCAGACCTTCACATGCAACTGTCACACTATTCAAAGACTTCAAATGAACTAACTTCCTACAATTCTACGCTAAAGTCACTAAATTCAAGTTTAACTGTAACCCCCAAAATGTTGGCATAGGTGTTATGCACAAAAATTCTACTCTCACTTTGATAAATGTATTAATCTTGCAGTCCCTACAAAACAAAATGGGAAATTTAAGAATAAAATAGCCTGGTGGTTCACATGCATAAATAAACAATGCAATAAGAAAAGGCTTCTTAAATTATATAGCAAAACTAAAGACCCACAAATCATACTTTAAACATCATGTTGCAACAGTGGTTAGGAATCCTTTTCTCTGTTGCAGCTGATCACAAAGTGCTTCTCCACTATATACAAATAAGTGCTTAGCTCTCTATATTCCACACTGATCAGACCCATTATAGGATACAATGCCACATTTGAGATGTATCTTACTAGACACATTAAGCAGTTGGAAAAACCTCAGAGTCAAAAAAAGATTATGGACCTAAAAACCTGAGCTACTAGGACAGGCTAGAGGTTTTGTCTCCACAATTAGTGTCCCATAGACTCCTTAGCAATGAACTATGTGTCTTAAATTTTGGGCTATTAGGAATCCAACACTCTAAGACCTGTGGTACTAATTGAAGCCTAGAAACTTCAGGCTAATGGAGACTTGCTGTGGCCTTAGAGACATAAATTCCTTTACAGACTTCTGTTTGTGTGATGGCTACTCTTCAAGTACTTCATGAATCAAGGAGAAGCACCAATACCATAACTAGGTTGGAGTGAATGGGTGCCTGCCCTGGGCATAAGCTACAACGGGGCAAAAATAAGTGAGTATTAAGTGCACAGCCCTTAATTGAATGCATTTAGTAGGTCTGTGCATTTGTAGATGTAACAAGGAGCCATTTCCTTATTTTTCCCTTCAGCTTTGAGTCATTTGTTTTCATTTTGGTCCTCAACTTTGTGCTGAGGAGTCACCAGTATGGGGACTGCCAGGCAGCTCGATCACCTAGCTATTACTGTGTGTAGGGCTGAGCATTTACTGGTAGGTCAAAAGCAGTACTTTATTTAGGGGACTGCACAGGGCATCAGCTAACCTAGCTTTGGTTTTACTCAAAAGATCCCAGCACCTGCCTTGCCTCCTTTGTTGTGAAGGAGAAACATATATCCACCCAAACACCCCACATGTCTGTCTGTTGTAGCAATCGCTTCCTCCCCATATTTGTTGAAAAGGCTACTTATGGCATTACAGATTCTTCTTAAGTGTCATAGAATTCTGTTGTAAATTACATCAATTTCCATTATTTTGTCCATCTTTTGTTTATCAAGTTTTTTCAGGAGATGTTCTCTTATGAAAAAAGGCTGAGATCAAACATTTGATTCTGTGTTTATATTTATACTGTCTGGATTTAGGAATTTTTCCTACCCTTACTTCTGTGAAAACTGAAGAGTAATTAATTTAGAAGCACTGCTTTATTGCGTAATTTTTAGGTCACAGTCTGTTATATATTCTATTTATTCCATTCCTTCACATTTCCTACCTTTTTTCTAACCTTATTTGTCAATAAGATGCATTATTTCAAATCTGAACTGAATTAGCTATCCTTTTACACCCATATTGAAATTAATTGACTGTATTTTCCTCTTGGAAATTACTTTCAGACTGCCTAGTATCTGTCTATTTTTTACACTTTATTTGATGTTTCTGTCTTGACTTTTCAGATTTTCTATTATTCTTTTTTATTCTATGTGTTTTCCTCTGTTTCATGTCTATCATTTCAGAAGTTTTATTTTTTCTTTTTGATTTGCTTATTTGTATCATTCCTGGTTGCATGATTCTGCAGTGACTGTTTCATTAGCCTAACATATCCTACTTTATCAAACTCTATCCCTTTTTGGACTCTAGGTTTTGATAGGTTTAATTCTGTGGCTATGTTTATAGCAGACCACATTATTTAATGATCACTTCTTTATAGCTAGATGCCCAGTTTCAGATTTAAGGTCCATTTTCCCACCCTGTTTGACAATCAGGCTTAAGACTGCCTTTTTTAAGTTCCTTGCTGTCTAAAATATGATCTTGCTGAAAATTAAAATGGCCATTTATAGATGTGGCAGCCACAACGGTTAACAAAGGTTACACTGTTGTCTAATTGAAAATCTCTCTTGAATGACATCGGTCTTGGGTTTGCCAATGCTTGATATTAATATAACATTATGGATTATAGGCTTCCTGCTATCTTGTTTATGTTATGCATTTTATCATAATTTTGTTTTGTCCTGGAAATTGATCAAGATATTTTTATCATTCGGGTATTAAAGCCCTGAATAAAATGTACAATGTATCTGCTATTGTAGCATTTTCTTTGTAGTTATTTTATTTTGTTTTGAATATGGATGAATGCAAATAATTATCATATGTCCAAATTGTGCTTTCATTTCTATGGTCCAGTGTGACTCTTTCTCTTATTTGCCTGTTTGTTATGCTGCTTTGACATGTACAGATGTCTATACTTCCTTCTATTGTGGATTCTTATCCCTAATTCAAACCTTATACCTTGGTCCTTTTCCACCCCTTTGCATTACCAACATAGAACTCAATGTACCATGTTTCTATTAGCAACACTGTATCAAAAATGTTCCCCCATCAAACCACTTGCACTTATAGCCTTTTTTTAGAGTGTGATATTAATCCTTATCATTTCCACTTTTGTTGCTTTGTGTTCTTGTCCAGTGTTAGATTGTTTTGCATATATTAATTTCTATCTTTTTTCCACTATTAATGTCATGATGTTCTGATATGTTAGTGGATAGGTCTGGGAAATCCCTGAACTGTTTTGTGCTTTCCTTGTTTTCCAGTTTAGGAGGTGGAAGATACATACAGACTTGTTATTTAGAATCCAGTTTCTTTACCTAGACAGATGTGACCTGCCTGACCTTTATAAGCCTGTGCCTTGCCATGTGACTCCTCTACCATCAGTGAAGCCACGGGTTTGGGAGCATTGTTCAGTCACTTGTTGAATTTTATGATTTGAGGCACTAAATCTTTTTCCATTCCATTGAGAAAGAGGTAGCTTCTCGGAGAATGGTCTAGCATTTTATACTCATGCATGGTCTCTAGTCAAGTCCTGAAATACTTCTCCTCATCTTCTTCTTGTTCCCATTCCCATGGGTCATTGGACAGTTCATGGACAGTGATTTTCAGCTCTCAGCTTCATGAGGCTAGCCCATGTCTCTGGCAAGGCATTCTCTGTTTTTTCAAGCCAAATGATCAGACATAAACCTTACCTCACTACAGTCTCCTTCAGTTAGATATACCTTCCAAAGTATGACATCCCCTGCAGAAGCTCTGTTCTAAAGGACACCTACCTATGGGTCTTCTAACTGGAGGATTGTTACAGCTTTCTGGGTCATCACTTTTGGTATTTCTATAGATGCACCAGTCAGTGCCAAGACAATGTAAGAATTTGTTAGAGATATTGCAGGAGGGCTTGTAAAAATGTCAGCCTTCTGGAACTCATTGTTATTTACCTAGCCTGAATGCAATCAAACCATAATGTAGCAAAAATGATCATTATAGCCTCTGGGCAAGGGATATGCTCTTCAAGATTATGAACAGTTCCTCCTGGAGATGTATCCTGTCCTTCCTTATCCCCAAGAAAAGCATCACAACAATCCCAAAATATTTCTTACAAAGAATTCACCACCACATTTTTTGTTCTGCACTACTACTCTTCTCTCCAGTTCATGACCATGATGTGCTTTTTTATACAATGTCTTATAGCTTCTGCTTAGATTTACAGGTTACAGTTTTTTTTACTTTTATTACTCCCTTTATAGAGGCACTCTGCTTTTACAATTTTTGCTTGTGTCTACTGTATATAAGGAAGCCTTCTGTTTCCTCATTAATATAATGTTTATTTTTTGCAAATTAAATATCAAGCTCTTAGGGAGTGGAGTATTTTCCTGGGTACATCTTTGACACTATGCTCTACCTTGTTTATTTATTTTTTTATTTATTTTACATTCATTTACTGGGAAAGTCTGGCTGGACACAGGTCCCTTTTCAGTGGAGGCCCGGGAAGAAAAGCTCCAGTTACAGGCATATTGTTAACATATAAAAGTATACAAAGAGTACTAGTTACAGACATCTCATCAGTTTGCAAACATTTCAAAATACCACATTGATGTCAATTAACAGTTACATAATGTTGAAGAATATAGTTTTTTTACACGGAAGATGTCCCATTATACATCATAATGCTTCAAATACAATGATCAAGAGGGTTATTTGTCAACAGATATAGTTACTAATTGCTGTTAGATTAAGATAAAATAAAGGCCAGTAGTTTGTCTAGGTACTAGGGAAGACATATCCATGGGAGTGACAAGAGCATAGGCAGGTGTCCACTGGGTGTGACGAGGAACTTTTTAAATTGCGAGATAGAGTTGTTGGAAGTTATTGACGTTGGCAGCTTATTCCATATTTTAGGAATGGAGTCAGAGAAGAGAGATTTCCCAGCTAAGTTGTTGGCTTTGGTGGTATCTAGAAGGTGTTGCTCACTGGACCAAAGAGATCAGGCAGTGGTGTATGGTTGAATGAGATTATGGAGAGAAGGGGTTTTATCAGGTTGATGGAGAGTTTTGTGGGCAAAGGTTAGTTGATTCATGAGTAGAAGCTGGAGGAGTTCAAGCCAGTTTAGCTGTTTAAGTGATGCACAGTGATGTGATCTACATGAGGCAACAGTGGCAAATCTTGCTATTTTATTGTACCAAGATCAACTTGGATTAAGTCAGTTTTCCAGAGATTGGTAAATACTGGGAAGGCATGTGTTATTTGTTAACAAAACATTATTGTTACCACTAAAAGAAGTGCTTACAAAATGGATACAAATCAAGAATTCTTTAGAATGAGACTTCCTAAGTAAGATGTACAATCAACTCTGAAGATACCGGATACAGTCAAATAGCAGGCAGTACTGTTATGTTCTGAAACACTCGGTTACAGTTTTTAATAGATGTCACTCATGAAGCAATTCATTTGTATAAACTTTAGCTGCTGCTACAATCTATAACAAATTTGTAAGCACTAGCTATATAATTCCTGTGCATTAACATCACCAGAAAACAAAGCTTGTTGTATGATAGCTCATTCAATTTACAATTTAAAACTCAAAGTAAAATAAGAGCAGATTTATAGAAGAAATACCCTTCAAACATTATTAAGCATGAACTATTACCAGGGCCCTACCATTTGCCCCCAACTAGGTGATTGATGCTCAGAATATCAAACCTAAAAGATTGCTAGTGTCCTGTCATGACAGACAGACACGGAGAAGAATGAGAAAATGAGTGCTGCATTGTCCTCACTTTCCTCATCTTCTCACAGTTTATGTGATGCTAGAGTCGCCATGTTTATCTATGTTTGCTCCCACATCAGCAGGTGCAGGCTTGCCCACCTGCTTAATAAAAACATGTTTTTTTTTTCTATTTTGTGATACCGGGAGTGTTGCTAATTTGAAGGGCAACCACCCAATGTTTTAGGTGTTTTGGGGTTCAATAATCACTTTATGATTAAACAAAAAGTTACTATTTCCAGTGATCCCCCATTAATACATATGGCAGCATTCTATGTGTTTGCCTTTACTTTTTGTTTAATCATTTTCTTCTTATATCACCTGCATGCAATACAAATTAACTGCACTCTTTTGTTTTGTAAATATAAACTGAATAAACATAGAATTTAAACACATGAAATGTTCTCTCTCGTCTTGCAGAACCTTAGTTTCCATGTAGTCAATCTTATTTGATAAATCCAAGTGAATCATAGCTTAGTAGTCTCTTGCCATTTGGAACAGATTAGCCTGTTTAATATTGCAGCTGTAGTACCTCGCAGATTTATCCAACTCAAAGGTTTTCACTGATTCTTTTAGAGGGTGAAAAGAACTTAAAACAAGAAGGAAAGAAAACAGAAATACCTGACATAGAAGAAATTGAAAGAGAACAGGATGAAATGGTAGAAGAGGAGGAGGAGGAGGATCCGTACAGCATTGCTGATTCCGATGATGTTTATGACATGATAATTTCCAGTGATGTAAAAAGGAAATCCTCATTTATTCCAAACAGGCCTCCAGCCCCAACACCTCGTCCACCACCAGCTACCCCTGTTGGAATAAAAGAAGTCAACACTCCCTACATTGCACAAGGTAAGTCTTCATTGCAAATCATTTAAATACTGATTTTGACATGTGAGAGAGTGAGCGCTATTTATAGTTACTTAGTACTGTATGTCAGATGGAATTTCGCCTTAAGAATGTCTGCAGTTCGTGTTGATAGAATCCATGCTATGTATATTTGTTCATACAACTGCATGACAAGAAATGCAATTATTTTTCATTCCATATTTTGAACAAGCAGTGCAAATAACATGAGGAGCCAGTTTCCTTTGGCACAGTATATATGGCCATTTAAAAAGACTGATCACTCATATATGTGATGCTGAAAGGTAAAATAAAAGGAAGACGTTGTGAATCAGGAGAGTTAGCAAAACAGAGTGAGAAGGGTTTGCAGGTTATCTCAAAGAATATAGAAGAAATGGTTCGGTCAAGTAGATTCACAGGTTCTAACAGCCAAGAGGAGGTTATATGTCAGATTATTATCTTGAAAGCACTGTATCACAATTGACTGACATAAGGAAACAGACAGACAGACAAACAATGGACAGACAGAGGGAGAAACGAGTGTAATGGATTTTAGAAGAGCACGGAAATATAGGTTAGACTTCCTTATACACTTTTGGGCTAGTGTGTTTATTAACATTACAATAAAAAGTCAATATATGCTATACCTTCTATTAAATTCTAATGGTAAAATATTCAAAACTGAAAGATGACATTTCTGAATCTTTATTTTTACTTGTCATAAATAGATGTGTGTCATAAAGTTAATTGTTTAGAACAGTGTCAGCATGGTCTGAGGGAGCACAATTAACACTGTCATATTAGTAGAAAATGTCAGCAAAATAAACAACCTTTAAAGACATTAAAGGCTAGAAAGTAACTGCATTTCTTTAGCTAAAACTAGAGATGCATTCTTGCTGTGCTTTAAAATATAGGATTTGCATTACGTTATTTAACATTTTAAAGAAATTTGGTGATACAGAAGTGACATAGTTTATTACAAGTTGGGAAAAGTTAAAAAAAATAATTCAACTTAATATTTATTTTATTTGACATTTGTTTGCTGGGAAAGTCAGACTAGGCCAAAAGTATCCATTTTCAGCAGAGACCCAGGGATGTCAGCAACAATCTGCTCACCGGTCAACAGGACATCAAAGGCAGAAGAAAGGAGTACTTCTGAATGAAGAAAACCCCACAGAAGCTGTACTGCCCTAGATGCAGCCTATGATGAAAGAAGAGGAGGAGTCTAGCCTAGAAAAAGTAAGAATAGTACTAAGGAAAATGAAGTCAGGGAAAGCAGCAGGCTCAGATAAGATCACAGCAGATGAGATTGAGATGTTGGGTGAGATAGGGATGAAATGGCTCTTGGGGCTGCTCATAGCAGTTTGGAGTGAAATGTGTATCCCAGATGAGTGGAGAATAAGCATACTAGTTCCAGTGTATTAGAACAAAGGGGACATCCACAACTGTGGGCAGTACAGAGATATCAAATGTCTGTCATACTGCATGAAGTTTTGGAGAGGGTGATTGATAAACAAATATGCATGGTAGTAGAAAGTAAGATGGGAGATAGGACGTTCTGATTCAGATCACGATTCAGCATAACCAAGCTATTATTTCCAGTATGACAGATAGTTGAGAAGAAGCTATAGATGAGGAAAGAGTCCAATAGGGCATTCCTAGACTTGGAGAAAGCATATGCCATGTTCCCAAGAAAGCCTGATTTGGGCAGTCCTGCAGTGGTTCAGATTTGCATAAGCATTAATAGAATTAGTGTAGCCTATGCACAAGGACCCAATGACTCAAATATGAATCTTGATCCATCTCACATAAGGGTTCCCAGTGGGAGTGGGAGTGCGCAAGGATTAATCTCTGAGCCCACTGCTGTTCATACTAGCAATGGACTACATTAGCAAACAGGTCGAAGGGGACAGATCAACAAAGTTGTTGTATGCAGACTTTCTGGCATTGCAGGCAGACTCTGAGCAAGAACTTCAGCAAAGGTTAGGAGAAAGGAATGAAAAACTGAAGGCACATGGGATGAAGCTGAGTATAGAAAAGAGTTGTATTGGCAGCAAAAGGGTGAAATCAAAAGAAGTTGAGAAATGAGACAGAGGGGAAAATAGTGGAGCAGGTTAACAGCTTCAAGTATCTGGGATGGGGTGGATGAGGAGAAGGAATGTCTGAATGAAGAGGTCGGTGCTAGAATCAGAAGGGCTGGAGCCAAACAGCACAGTGTGTTAGGAGTAATATATATGACCGAAAAAATGCCAAAGAAGCTGAAATGTAAGTGCACATTACTGTAAAGTAAAGAAACCTGGCCAATAAAGGCAAAGCAGTTGAGCAAGCTAGAGGTGATGGAGATGAAGTGCCTAAGACAGGTGGTAGGATGCACACTGTGAGATGAATGAAGAAATTATGACATCAGAGTAGAAGCCCAAGTAGCTCCAGATGCAGAGAAGGTCAAAGAGAAGAAAATTAGTGGGCTGAGCACATGTGCAGAAAAACAGAAGACAATTCTGTGAACATGATTTAGGACAGACAGGTAGAAAGCAAGAGGAAATGAGGCTGTCCAGCAAAGAGGTGGATGGATTGTGTGAGACAAAACCTGCAGCAGTCAGTTGTGACTATCAAAGAAGGTAGGAGAGTGGCACTGAATCAAGAAAGATGGAACTGTTGACACGACAACCTGACCCCATGTACAAAATAGGAAAAGGTGGGGGGGTGATGATTATGATAATGATTACACAAAAGCTATACAAATTAGATATCGAACTGATATCAGTGAAGAGTTATTGGCTCATAAATCTAGGTGACAAACTGATTGCTTTTATTGTTCCTGGTATGAATGACAATTTTAACAATAAAGCACTCTTACAAGTAGTGAAAATAAATGAATGTGATGCTTTTAGGATGATAATATGTAGGTCATAAGACACACTTTGTATAACAGGATTTATTTTACAAGTTTATATAGGCATTATTATCTATTTGATTGCTTTGAATCTGATGCAGCATTTTGTGAAAATTTTACATTTCTAAAGCAAATGATTACTTTAATAGATTCAGATGCTGTCATATTTGTTTATTATTATTGTTGTCGTTGTTTTTGCTGATGCCGTTGTTTTGTTGCTGCTGATTTTATTATCTGTGTACATGATTACACACAGATGTTTTCCTCTGTCTTTTTTGGATTTATTTTATATCGATAGTTCATGCCTTGGGGGGCGTGGCTAGGATGCTGAACTGATAGCTGCACTTCATTTCAGCTCTCTTACCTCAATACAATTCCTGACAGGAATTTTACAAAATAATATTTAATTTGAAGTAATTTTTATTACTAACTTATTTCTAATAACTCTGAGCATCTATAAGAAAAATTTTATTGTCAGAACTTGAATAATTCCTGTCAAATTAATTACTGGAAAATCAGCACCAATATCAGCTTTACAGCATGAGTCATCTAAGGAATACAGCACAAGACTCTTCTCTCAAAAAAGACCTGCAGTCTCTCATTACAAATATACAGGAACTTACAATAAAAATCGACAAGATGGACAATAAAATAGATACTTTTAAAGAAAAGTGCTCACAACAACTGGAACAGCTTCAAGAAATGTTTACACAGCAGAAAGGACATATATCACTTATTGAACAGTCATTAAGTGACATTGACACTAGAGTCCAAATAGAAGAACAACAAACTGAATTCTTACTTCAACAGAATACATATTTACTAGAAAAGCTTGATGATATGGAAAACCGAACAAGAAGAAATAATATTAGAATATATGGTCTACCAGAAAAATCTGAAGGGGACAATATGATAAACTTTCTTACCACCTGGATATCAGATGTAACAAAAATACCTGAAGCTCTTTCATATGGTATAGAACGGGCGCATAGATCACTAGCAGCTTCTGGAAATGCTTCTTCTCCGGGTAAGAACAAGCCGAGATCTATAATTGTGAGACTTTTTTCTACACAAGATAAAGATCTTATATTAAGAAATGCTTGGGCAAATTCTCCCATCAAATACAATGATTCATTAATAAGATTTGACAATGATTATTCTACAAAGGTGGTTTCAAAAAGAAAAGAATTTCTACCAATAAAAAAAACCTTGAAGAAAAAGCAACTGAAAGTCCATCTTTTATTTCCAGCAAGACTGAAAGTTTTTCTACCAAATGGAATAAAAATCTTTGAAACAGTAGATTCAGCAATAAAATACCTTACCAACAACAACATCCTAACACATGAAGAATCTATGGACTGGACAATAAGTACAATCAAGAGAAATGCTGAAGTAAATAATTGGAAAACTGTTGAGCAAAAGAAAAAAAAACTAAAGGACAAATAATCTTACATATGTTATATTCTGTAAAAATCTAAATAATAATACTAACAAAAAAAGAAAAATTCTTACTGTCTTCAAGTTACACCAAAACAGGTACTGTTTTCAATTATATTTTAAATGTCAAAATTAGCATAAATGTAAATACATTTATCTCAAATCACATCAATATACTAAGCATAATTTAAACATTACTCTATTTTTCATTATTATCCATCTATTATTTTCATATTTTTAATCAGAGTAATCAATGCATAATAATGTTCCCAAATAGTTTATTTATTTATTTATTTATTTATTTATTTTCTCTCTTTGTGTTTTGTTGTTTTTATTTTTCTCTTCTTTTTATTAAATCTTCATTAACTTATAATACTTTAATCAGTATATGGTTATATTGCTTAATAGGTATAGTAATGGCTGCTATATAACTTATTATTAGTTACATCCCTGATAGTATTACTTTTTATAAGTTAAAAGTGTCCCTAAACGCTAATGCTGGGCAGAAATGTGTTGCTTTTGAAATGAAGTATTTCAGTTAGGATGTATCATAAGACTACTTTAAATAATCTTAAAAGATGTTCTGCCTTTGACCCATATGCACATACTGATATAGTCCAGTGAAAAAATATGTTTTAAGTGATATTTTGAGGCTATAAGTCATGTGTGTTGTGGCTCCAGACATCCGGAGTTAAAAGATGCTTGTGACTAGCTTAGATATCCTGTTGTCTTTTCTTTTGTAGAGAAATAAGGCATAGCATGTTTAAAATGCAAAGTTTGACAGTTGTGAACACTACTCCGTAAACTAGAGTGCTCGCGTGCCACTACATGAGTTTGTCACCAAATAAGAGGAGGGAAAAGAAAAAAGAAAAAACACATACCTTTTCCTGCTTGGTTCTCGAGACAATTTGACAGCCACAAACATCACTAGAAACTTGAGTTACTTATTGCTTGTCGCATTTACTTGTGTACGCCATCTCCTGACTCTTTCTAATTGACGTCTAGTCAGAAAATAAGCTAGGTTCACATTTAAAGATACAGAAACCTAAATTCCTTCTAAGGAAACATAAATAATATAAAGGTTCATATAAATATACACAGATATTTAT
Source organism: Protopterus annectens (assembly GCF_019279795.1). Lineage (NCBI taxonomy): Eukaryota > Metazoa > Chordata > Ceratodontiformes > Protopteridae > Protopterus > Protopterus annectens. The sequence continues at coordinate 262,095,305 of NC_056729.1, forward strand.
TTTTGAAGCACTTTCAGTTTATGGCTACTGATGTCTTCTAGCACCTTGATAGATAAGGACATATATCTGCTTGTCTTTCTATCAGTTTAGATTTCCAGACATTTTAGCTATCCCTTACTATGTTTTATACAGCAGAGTTTAAAAAGCAGAAATTAATCATCAGCAAATAAAATCACTGCTGTTTTACAAATTCTCTAAAGAAACTAGTAAATGTCAAGCAACTGACAGGTTTGTTTTGGGGAGGGTTGCCATTTCCCATGCTGGTGCTCCTGCAGAATACTACTGATGTCCTGCTGCCAAGGTATGCCCTCGGGTGGGCAGGTGGGATGCAACAAGAAGGTTGGATGTGCATTTGGCAAATCAAACATTTAGATAGCGTTATGGTATACTAGATGGAGAAAGTGGAAGCAATGATTGTATAGGCAACTATAATGAGTAACATAACAACAGTGGATTTGACCCGTGTGTCAATTATACAATGTTTATATCCCATGTGGCTTTGGGCTTTGTCGAAGCATCTGTGTTCTACACACATATTGTGTTGGATCTGATTTGAGTGGAAGGGGAGAGGCTTAGCCCACACCCTAATTTGTTACTGGGTTGCCATGCATTATGGGCATGCATTGTGGCAGGTACTCAACGGGCTATCCATCCTTAGATGGCTCATGCTGTTCCCATTTGCTCATCTGAATGGTGACTGCGGCTGTGCTCTTCTTGTTATGTTGCCTGGCTGTGGCTTCACCCTTCTTATAATATTGTCTGGCTTTTACATTATCAAGAATGACACAATACTAGTGTATGCGGGTATATCATGTTACTGTTAGTGTGGACAAGGATGCTTGACAATGCAACTATGATTCTTGGACCTTTCTGCAGACGGGTGTGTTGTCTGGCAGTTGAGAGCCTGGTTGTTCCTGATCAGCGGACCTGTATTTTTGTGTTTCAATGTGACTGCATGAAAGGATGCCAGTATTGGTCTGCAAGTTTGGTGGGCAGTAGATTTGTTGGGGATTGATTTGAGGAGACACTTGTATTATGGCTGGGGCACTTGACATTTGATAAATGTATCCTCTCAATGATGCGTTCTGTCTGGTCATTGGCTGTAAAACAGCTTTTCTGAGAAATATTGTTGTGGTGCCAGTTAATGATTTGGATTAAATGTTTCTATATACAGTCGTGAAGCAATTGCCAGGATAAAATGGTACTCTTGCAGTGCATGGATCATCGTGGCTGTCCTCCGATGTTGGAGGAAAAACAAGCTTCTTGGACACCTTTTGATGTGGTAAAGGTGTTACCCCATGGTTTGAATACGTTTTGTCTCTTTGCTGCAAAATGGGTTGGGAATTTTGGCCTGTAATATTTTCAGACATGGTGGTTTGAATCTTGGCAGCTTCCATTGTTTTGATGTGTTCTCCAGTATACTTTTGTTCAGTCATAGGATTGAATTACTGGTGTTGAGTAGGTCAGGATTGTATCTCCAGCACTTGTTGTCAGCAGATAGACTCACTGGTTGGGTGTCAGTCTAAGCTGTGGGAGTTGATATGTGATATACATAGATGTTTGCTTTGAGGGTGTGGTCAAGTGCGCTGCAGTTTTACCTCTGTACTGTGTCAGTTTTCATTGTGCAGGGTCCCTCTGAGGGTTGATGGAAGTGTTGGCAACAAGACACTCAATCAGTTAACAACATTATGAGTGGTCTCTTGGATAAGGGAGCTGTCTAAATTGTGATCTTGTTGTCTCCAGCCATGGGAATTGTCATTGAAAAGCTGAAAATGCAATCAGAGGAACATATTTAATGTCTACTAAAGAAATATTAATATACTTATACATTGTATCGCATTTCAGTTTATGTTAAACATGAAATATGATGTGGTTTCAGAACTATTCATGTTTTTATTCCAATATGACTTTGCAAATATTAATTTAAACACTGGTTTCGGACTTGAGTAGTCTAAAACAATTGCACAACAATGGTACTGTATTATACAGTAATGTCAGTAAATAGTTTTCAACAGATGTATGAAATATACAGTTATAGATTTTAACATGATGTTTATTAATACCCTAAATTATTTTGAAATGATACTACCTTAATCTAAATATTTGTACCTTTTTGAAACCTGCTTAGAAGTAAGTATTATTGAATTACAATAAGATGAGTAAAGAATATATGTATATATTTTAGCTGATTAGATTACCTTAATATATTATTCAATTATCTTTATTTAAAACTAAGAGGATAAGAGAAACTGATCCAAATATTATTTGTGAGGGTAGAAAGTTTGTTTGGTTAGATTCACTAACCAAATGAAGAGGTATATTACCTCATAGCAATAGGGAATGGTTTTTAAGGTTAAGAATTACAAGTTTGGAAGTTCTTTGTTTTTTTTTATTCTATCACTTTGGTGTCACTCAGAAACATGCAAAAATCATACAAGAAAAACTTTTTGAATTCTGTATCCAAGATGGAACTAAGAATAAACAATATTTACATAAACTTACACATAAAACAAACTCAAAACTAGGAAATGAAATGTTTATCCATAAATGTTAATGGTCTAAATAATAGTAATAAAAGGAGAAGCCTATTCAAGTACATAAACTTACATAAACCACAAATAGTCTTTTACAAGAGACACACTTATTAGATAGAGATATAAACAACTTAAATATTAATAATTACACAGTACTAATAAACTCTCAATACAAAACAAAAAGAGGAGTAGCTATACTACTTCGCAACTCAACTATAACACCTAAAATAATTACTACTCATCAAGATACATCAGGTATGTTTTGTCTAGTTTCAATAGAGTTAAATAAGAGAATCTATACATTAGTAAATCTATACTGGATCCCAGGACTAGGATTAAAAACAGTTAAACAGCATTTTGAAGAGATAATTCATTTAACTAAGGGTAGCCTGATATTGGCAGGAGACTTCAACTGTATAATGAATGAAAAGATACAGATTCTAAATCCAAAAGAAGAAAACAACCCATCTCTAAAGCACTATCAAAATTTATAGATACATTGTATTTAAAAGATATAAATGAATTTGCAGAACCAGACTCACTAATCTTCACATTTTATTCTCATAGATATAAAACTAACTCTAGAATTGATAGAATATATGTTGCCAATGACCTAATAACAAAATTGACAAAGTCAAAATCATAAATTGTCCTTTATCTGATCATAATGCCATAGTCTTTGAGATAGAGCTTACACCATTTTATTCAAATCCCATTACTAGGATACCTTCCTATATCACAAAATTGAGAGATTTCAAAGAATTTTATGAAGAAACAATCAAAAACTTTCTAGAAATAAATTACACAGAAGATATTTCAGAAATATATGTCTGGGATTCATTAAAAGCAGTTACATATGGGAAGATATTATCCTGGTACATAAATAAAAGGAAGTTATGGAATAAAGATATGCTAGACTTACAAAACAAAGCAGATAAATTGAAACTGGAAATACAAAAGGGCAATGCTACTCAAGTTCAAGAACTTACACAAATCAATAAGAAGTATACAGAATTGCTACACCATAAGATTATGATTAACTTAGAAAAGATAAAAATAAACTCACACTCTACTAATTCAGCACACCTGAGATACTTAACTAATAGAACAAAAAATAATTAAATCTAAGCAAATAAAAGAAATATTTATTCCCAATACTAACAAAAGAGTTACGGAACTAAATGATATTTTAGAAGCATTCAGACTCCAATTTAACATTGATAATTCCATAAATACTCAAGATACACCTACTAAGGATATAAAAAATACTTAGAAAACAATATTCATATTAAATTAACACAAGAACAAATAGACATTATAAACAAACCAATCAATATGACAGAATTAAAATCACAAATTAAAAAGCTCAAGACAAATAAAGCACCTGGCCCAGACAATATGCTACCAGAAATGTATAAATTAATACCCAATCAAGCCATATCTTTATTATTAAAAGTATATGATATAGCCAATAAAGATTTGAATATACCACCCTCTTGGAAATATTCATTGATATCCCCAATTATCAAACCAGATAAAGATGAGAAACAGTGTTCCTCATATAGGCCAATATCATTACTCAATATAGACTACAAGATGTTTATGGCTATATACGCAGATAGGATCAAACACTTTCTTCCTTTCTTAATTCACAAAGATCAAACAGGTTTTATTAAAGGAAGAAATACTTCAGATAATATTAAAATAATACTAACATTAATAGATTATAGCAAACATAAAGTCCTAAATTTAAATGTAATCTCATTAGATATTAATAAAGCTTTTGATTCGGTTAATTGGAACTTTCTTTCACTAGTTTTAAAAGAATATAACTTTCCTTCTAATTTTAATAATCTTATCCAAATACTATATGAAAAATTTACTGCATATGTTAAACTGGGATCATATAGATCAGGCACTATAACAATAAAAAAGGGAACTAAACAAGGTTGCCCTTTATCACCATTGTTATTTGCATTACTCATAGAACCCTTTGCAAATCAAATCAGATCAAACAATAACATAAAGGGCATTTGTATTAATAAAATGTTAAACCTTAAAATCCAACTGTTTGCTGATGACATACTATTAACTCTCTCAGATGCAAATGAGTCTTTGAATGCTCTATTTAACTCCATGAATACATTTCAAAATATTTCAGGCTTAAAATTTAATGAAAACAAAACTAAAATTATGCCCTGTAATTGTAAAAAAAAAATAATATAAACAAAAGATTTTCCAAATATATAATAACAGAAAGTAAATTATTATATCTGGGAATAAATCTACTCAATGAATTAACAGATTCTTTAATATTTAACTATAATAAAATACTAGACAAAATAGAACAAACAATTGGTTACTGGAATAAATATATCTTTTCAACAGCAGACAGATTATATCTTATTAAAATAATCATATTTCCCAAAATATTATACTTAATACAAAATTTTTCATTGCCACCTCCCAAATATATTATTCAAAGGTACAATAAACTAATTTTAAATTTTCTATGGTTTCCAAATAAACCCCGTATAGCCTTAAATAAACATTTGCCAGATTGGGAAGATGGTGGAATTAATTTACGGATATTGATTTATATATTACCTCATCTGTTATTAAAAACATAACACTATGGTTAAATAATTCATACACACCTATATGGAAACAAGCCCATGAGCAGATTTACATAGAAATCAATTATAATCACATACAAGACAACTTAACAGTAATACCATCACCCCTTATATGGATGTTAAAAGATTATTTTTCAAGGAATATGAATAATATTAATAAATTGCCATCAAACTATGTAAGTTCTACACTTTCAGTGTTCAGAACATATATAAACAAAATACCAAATATTAATTCTTGGATTTTTCTTATTTTCCCTATAGCTTTTACACCAAATATTCTAGATACATTCCAAATATCTAAAATAAATATACTTAAAGAAGAAACATTACTCTTTTGACATCAACTTATAGAGAAAGGGAAAATTCTAAGAAAGGAACAGATAATTTATAATTATAATATAAATAAAGACAATTGGCTGTTTTTACAAAATCTAAGGCATTTTCTTATAAATAAAATAGAACAAATGCAACCTTCAGTTAGACATGAAGCTCCAAAACTCATTGAATACCTTATTCTTATCACAAAACAGCCTTATCAGGGTACAGGTTATTTGTCTAATATCTATAAAATTGTTAAAAACAAAAACTATCATGAAAAATCATACTGGGATTATTATACTTTAATAAACAACCATCCTCCAGTTGAAGAAGAAAAAAGTAATATTCTAAAATCTTCCAAATTTTCTACATTATCAAAATACTGGCAATTATTCACTTGGATATATCTGCACAGAAGTTTCTATACACCACATAGGTTAGCCAAAATGTATTCTATTGAAGATCAATGTTGGAGATGCCATATCAAGATAAAAGCAGATTGGCAGCATGTTTTTTATGAATGTATATGTATCAATATGTACTGGAAATCCATTAATTATTTTTTTCAGACTGTTTATAATGATAATTTTCAATTAACAAAGTCTTTAATTTTATTCAACTCTCCTATTCCAAACTGTGTACCAAAAAAAGACACTAAAATCCTATGGTCACTATTGGCAATTTCACATAAAATCATAACTATACACTGGAAAAATGAGGCTTCGCCTACGTTCAAGGAATTTGAGACTTTAACAACAACAGTTGCTCACATGGAAATATTAACAGTGAAGAACAGAACTAAAAGAACTACTTCTTACTATTACTCTTGGATGAAAGTACTGGAAATACTTGAAAATATTGTAGAAGATATATCATCTTATGTTTCTAACTCTATATAATATAGAATTTCAATGTTATTTGCATAGACACCAATGTAAATAGTTATATAATGGTTTGAAGTTAGTAATGTTTTAGAATTGTAAATATGTTATTTATCTTTATTTCATGTAATGTTTAAGACATCTTATTTGAAATAATAAAAAAATATTTAGTGAGATAGTTCATGTCTTATTTGTGACATTTCATGATATAAAATATATTGACATTAAAGATGAAGTTGTTTCTTCTGCACTAGACGTACTTTGCAGCCACCTTGAAACACTTCAGCTCATGTTATTGAAGTTATTTTGTTACCCAGTTTACAGACATCAACATATCTGGTTACCCAGCACTCCTGTTCTCCTTACATATCTGAAAACTATAGGATGATTCAAAATGGCCCTATTACAGAGCCCTTTGAGATAAAATAAGTAACCACCATTAGGATAAAAAAGTAATCTTAGGTAATCCTCCCTTCCTTGAATTGTCATACCCTGTTCCTTAAACAATAATTTATTATGTATGGATTAATATGCAATGTTGTGATTTGTCAAATACTCTGTTTTACAGACTATTGCTTAATCGCTTAGCAAGTTCAGTGCAAGTGGCTTGCAATACCAGTCATTCATGAGGTGTCACTGCAACTGCTCCAAAGTGCCGTAAGACTGAAAAGGCATGGTGCCCCCTTAGCAAACTCATATATTTCTGTATTTAGTGCCTGATGCATTGAAAATCCTGTGTTAAAATTATCTCAGTGATTTTTGTATATAATACTGGGTAAGACAGATGGGCCTAAAACATTGTGGATTTGACATGACCCCCCCCCCCAATCCTTGTAATAGCTTGAGACCATAGATGAGGGCTATGTCTACATATTACAACTTTATTTTAAATGTTTGGTTGAGGGTTAGTTAGGTTTTCTTTGTCATGTATATCAAACTACCAAGTGTGATACCTCATTGCAAGCAACCTGACATTTGCATTTTGTTTGTGGCAGCAATTATCACGTCTGTAATTATATAAATGTTGCCTCTCCTGTATCTATGGCACCCTGATATATATTTGCTTATTGTAAAATCTGTACAACTTTTTAAGTGTGTTCACAATGTCCTACAGCTTGCTGATCACTTTATTGTTTATTAATACCATGTTGCATTCACAGTTAAAACATTCAGATTTCTAATGCTGTTTATGAACACTTAGTGTTTCAACAATTAAAATTAAACTGAGTTCATAATTAGAGATGGTAGATTTGCAAAATAAGAAGATTCTATACTCCAGATTTATTTTATGGCTATAGTCATTTTTGAAATCTAAGTAGGCCCCTTTCCTTTGTATATCTTATTGATGTTGAAATTCCGGCAAAGTTTTTTTTTTTTTTTTGGTTTTCCCTATATATTTTTGTCTGACAAATATGTATTCATGAATGCATAAGTTACTGATATTACAAAATTCATAGTATTTTGTGCAAATATATTTGTCTTACTGAGAATGGTCTCAGTCTGTTCTTATAAGTATGTCATTTATTTCATTTTATTTCTAACTGGTAAAGCCTATGAAGAATAATGTATTCATAGAGTCAGAATTTACTTAATGGTGATGGTTCTATCAGGCTAATTGCAGAGGTTGTAATCATGGCTGGTGTGCAGAAAGATTGCAGGCTTTCCAGAGATGTCTGAAATATTGTGAACCTTGCATGGATTTCCTATTGCTCACTCCAGATTTTTGATTAACACACTTGATTATTATTAGGGAATAATTATTTGATAGTCAGTAGATTTCACAGTTAATGTGTGGCATTTAATATTGCAATACAGACTGCATTTTCAATGATGTTTTCATTTTGGAAGTGGATTAAGAAATCCTCACGATCTGTATGGGATATAGCATTTGGTATGTTAATATAACATATGTCATTGGTTTCTAATCTTGAATTGGTTTAGGAGCCTCGTTTCTTAAGTAGTTTTTATAGTTTTTATTACTGATATTGGGGGATTGACAATCTTCCTATCAGATCTGCAACAAAAAGAGATTATGGGTAATGAACACGAGACTGAGGCCCAATAGCATAGCTCTGTGACAATAAAAGACAGAAAACAAGAACAAAAAGGAAAAGCCAGCTCTGCATAAAATGTCTAGAAGTGTCAACAGTTCAAAATTGTGATAAGTAGCCTTGTGGCGATGTAAAACAGGAAATGTGACTGGATAGCAGAAAATAGCTTGACTTAAAAATGTCAGCTGTAAAAGTGTCTTTAATTGTGTTTTTAGGGAAACAACATTTAATGATAAACTGCTGATACGTTTGTGAAAAATGAAAGTGTAACATTTGAAATAATGGCTATAAAAGGGTCAGTAAAAGAAACAATCTGGAATGTTAGCTTAAACAAGGCTTGAGTCTTTTTACCTCCATTTGCCTACTGTATGAGTCTGAGCAAGTCACTTAAATAGAGACTACGCCCTTCTCACCTCTGAAATGAAATACTTTATCTACTGGGTTTTCCCAGTTAGCAGAGTGATAAAAAAAAACTGAAGCTACAAGGGTCAAAAGAAGACCATGCATGTAAAGTATAATTCAAGCAAACAAATCTACTACTGGTACAAAAAAAGGTAGCTGCACATTTTATGTTTTTTGAATTTTAAAACCAGTTCAAAGTCTTCCTCAAGAAGCTATCATATGTGTCATATATAAGTCAGCAGTGGGATAATCTGTAATTTGAGAGTGGGTGTTATGAAAAGAAAGGCAGTTTTATATATCTTTGGAAATAACTGTTTGAAATGATGGGTGTAAAGATTACAAACCCAGAGAATAATAAAGAAATGCACATTCATATGCCTGCCTGTATAAAACAGTTTGGAAACAGGAGTCTGAAGGCTGAAAACACAATCTTTTGTCCTATGTTTAATGAAGAGAAAGAAGATACATGTTCTTCAAAAGTGATGCAAACCCAATACGTAGTACTGGTACGGGTCAAAAAATTGTAACATGAAGCAAGAGTTTAGCATTGCAAAGGCAGTCCTCAAAAGCTTTAATATAGAGCAAGCATTTTTTTATTGTGATGACTGTTTCAAATGAAGAATCTATAAAGGTTCATCATATTGATCACTGTTGCTTAGCTATATGGGTTATATCCTGCCAAGGATGTAACAACTAGCCAGTTTCTAAAGCTTCAGAGCACTTTTTGTGCACCAAGAGTGTTGGTCAGCTCATGCTGAGCTGACCATAAAAGACAAGTTTTGGCACAAAGCCCCTGCAGAGTTTTACTGCCACCAAAGAGTATGCTCCTCTGAGGCTTTTGAGGATCAAGGGTTGGCTTCCCTGTGTTGGGCAGACAAGTTCCCTTTGGGAGAAAACCTTCCATTTTCTTGAATTTGTTGATGTTTTATTACTTTTCTCTTCAGGAAAGTTATTTTAAAGCTAGGAGTGTTGTGTTTTAACAGACTGTCTGGACAATGGAAAGTACTTTTAAACAGAATGATATTTTTTTTCTGTCAGTTTAAAAGTGGTGTTAAGTAACTGAAAGCATTTTTACTATGGGGAAATGTTCATTTTACTTTTCTGGGGCTGGCATACTGTGTTTTATTATGTTTTTCAGCGAAAAAATGTAATGCTTGTAGACTGGTAGTGTTTACCGGCAACTGCTGCTAGTCTTCCCTGGGAAAGAGACACCATTTTCAGCTTGACCACGGAACAAACTACAGGTCCAATGGCTGGCCCTTCTTCCAGCCACAAAAAGAAAAACATAAGCAAACAGCTTTTATCACCTCAGCGGGCTATCGATTTGCCTCAGCCACAGATGGATGGTTTTGCTGTGGCAATTTGTTGTCTCTCAGACCATTCATTTTTACCCAGGATACCTCTGGAATTTCTTACATAGAGCTTTTGTTACTCCTAACAAAATTACAATTGTGTATAAATCAAATAGAATTAAATGCTGGAGATGTGAGTCTGAAATAATAACTAATATGGTATATGAATGTGGAGTCATATCCCCTTTTTGGAAAGAAATCAATAGCTTTATTCAAGCTCTATGGTCAGATAAATGTAATATTTCTAAATCTTTAGTTTTATTTAATGCTCCAATTCCCGAGATAATTCCAAAAACCCAAGTGCGTCTTCTTTGCTCTATTCTTGCTATAGTGAGAAAAGTCATTTATAAAAATTGAAAAAAGGAAAGTTATCCCCTCTAGTGGAGATTCTGGAAGAAACAAAGGGGCCAGGGTGGGAGGGGGTCACAAAGTCTCATTGTTGGATTGCCCCTGGTTTTGGGAAGTTTCAGACATCTGTTTGGAACTTCCTTGCCATTTCTTCTTAAACGTCTGTTTACCGGTATTTTGTTGAGGCTGTTCTTTTTTCTTTTGGTTTTAAAACTATAAATAAACAAATCAATTTTAAAACAAACAAATAACTATTTAGATAAGTCCACAGCTGATGAATACATCAAAGTTATATATATCAACAATTAATATTTTTCAAGCAAGTCTTTAAAGAAGATTTATATGAATGAATAATATTAGAAGTTCTCATCTCTATAGTATGCCATTCACTACTGCAAACGGTTTGAAACAGCTAATGGGGCTAACATGGAAAACAGGTTTACTGATTGCTCTGATCACTGCAAGAAGGCTATCTTGACAGAACTACATTTTTTCAGATCTTCAGATCAGTTGTACATTTCTTGTGAAGTTAAGAAGGGACAACCTAGGCTAAAACAGACTACTTCCAAATGGTTGTCCAAGATTATTACCTTTTGTTATAATCATAACAAAACTAGTCCAGGGATGGTAAAGGCACGTTCCACCATGGCCTTGGTTTAAACTATGGCTTTATGGAAAGTGTTGGATTCTAGAAGTGTTCTATAAGTTGCTACTTGGTCCTCTGTAGATACTTTTACAAAGCATTATAAGCTTGATTCCTCCTCTAGGTCCAGGTGAAGCTCCGCTAAGAGCATTCTCCAGGGCCTCTGGACTCTTCTCCTTCCACCTCCCAGATGTAGTTAGCTAAGGTAATCTCCCCATTTGTTTAAGGCTACTGCAATAGTGATCAATATGATGAAAATAGTACGGTCGTGTAAGGCAAACTTACCACAACAGTAGATATTTGAATGACTAATGCTGTAGCAGCTGCTCCCTCTTCCCCTCCACCCCCCTTGGTTTATGGTGCGTTTCTTATGGCACTACCGAATATTTATGTTTTGTTGTTCCTAGCATTGTCTTTTCAGGTCACAGACTTCACCTCTCTGTTAGCAGGAAAGCTTTGAAGGGCTTCACACCCAAACTTGTCTTTTAGTAACTTCAGCTCAAGCTGCCTGACAGTTTGGATGTGTTGAAGGTCCCTGAAGCTTTGGAAGCTGACTGGGTGTTATATCCTTGGCAAGGTATAACCTATATAGCTAAGCCTACTGCAGCAGTGATCACTTGAACAAGTATTGTTATGGTAAGCTTTACTTACACAACTGTTCTAAGTCTAGAACGCCAGAGTTCTAGTGAAAGAAATAATGCCATAATGGTCTAAAATTACACAAATACTGGAGTTCAAATGGTAATAACCATTATAATCCAAAGACAAAATGCAGGTGATGGGGTAAAGTTATTAGAGAATATGAGTGAACACTTGTTAGCACATCACAATATCAAACAAAAGGACAATAATGTTAATGCAATGTTTGCTTGAGAATGTGCATGTTCGTTTATTTGCTGTAAAAGAAAAAAAAATATTAGACAGGCTCAAAATAGTAGCTACAAAGTTTCTGACAGTCAGCAGATTATTGTAGTAGTAACTGCTCCCCCGGTCAGTTAGAAGTTAAAATTAAGTGGAGGAACCAGTGAAAATTAAAAAAAAAAGTTGCATATTTTACAATAATGCAGTTTACGTTTTTGAGATTTATATCATGTCAGCAAAAGGAAATAAAACTGAGTATGAATAAAAGAATCTCATTCACAGTGGTTTAGTAATAAGGATAATGATATTAAAACAAAGACCAACATAGACTGCCTATTTCTGCAGACTGGGAGACATTATAGAATATTTCCTGAGACTGAAACTGTGAACGCCCTACCTTTCTGATGTACGACACTAAGTGACTCACAGCATGTTAAGGCCAGATCTATACCTACAGATTTAAATCCAGAAAAACAGAACACTGCAGGAATAAAATGCATTATCAAAGGATTACTGTGAAAAAAGATGTTTTGATAGCTTGAAAGGGCAAAGGGTATAGCTAAACATCCAATACCCACAAAAAAGATTATTATGATTGGAAATGCCAGTGACTTTTAAAGGTCAGGTATACAGGGTTATGTATGAGAGAAAGAGTTCATACACAGGTGCTTATTTTGATGCTGGCCCTACATCTGAGGATATTACCCAGTAGAAAGATTCTGCATTTCTCATCAAGAAGGACCAAGTATAAGATAAACAGAAAGAAGCAGCCTGTCAGAATGAAGAGAATGTGTAATGAAGAAGAAATGGGTCAGATGGCCAAAAACTCCACAAAGAAAATGTTTATTACAGAAACGTTAAATGGAATCAGAGGTAGGCCTGCATACCACTTCCTGAAACAGAACATTTAAGTGAGTGATGGAAAGATAAACCTATGCATCTACCATCTGAACCAGAGCCTTTCGGTGAGGTCAGAAATTATTAACCTATATGTCTAATACTGGAACCAGAACCCTCATCTGGATGCTCCACTGATAGTTTCATAGTTTCATAGTTTCATAGTATAGTACTAGGCTATCTGCCCTGGGGCATTTGTAAGCCTAGCCATAGTGATGTGGCTTTTGCCACCCCATGAAATGGTACAAAAATGTACAGAATAAATCTAGAATACTGTGCCTCTGTCTAGTAGTGACACAATGAAGGTCCCCTTATATAATAGAATTAGTTTACTGTGCCCCTGTCTAGCAGTGACACAGATGTGACCCCTGGGGTAAACTTATGACCTCCCATTCACTCATCAAGATTTCTCTTGAAGAGAGTCAGTGAGAGGCTCTGCCTAATATGAACTGGGATCCTGTTCCAAAGCATGGGAAGCCTCTGGGTTATGAATCTATCCCTCCAGCATGTCCTATTCATACTTGTGCCGAGGTTTAAGTCTTTAGCTCTCGTGGTCCTGATGGATTTGGATTTTTTGAGGCGGAGCATGTCCATCAGATCCTGAGTGGACATGGCCTTGTACATCAGGCAGAGATCACCTCTGAGCAGGCGGTATGCTACTGAATAGAGCTGAAGTTTCTTTAGTCTGGCGGAATAAGACATATGTTGGAGACCCTTGATCCTTTTGGTGAGGTACTTTTGTGGTCTCTCCAGCTGTTGCAAGTGCCGGGTGAGGTACATACCAAATGGGGCATTGTACTCAATCATGGGTCTGATGAGGGAGGAATATAGGGGTACAATGACATCCTTGGATCTGGATGTGAATCCCTTCATGATGAGGTGTGCAAGGTAGAATGTTTTTCTAACCACTTTGGCAACGTGGGTGTCAAATGAGAGGTCGCTGTCTACTTGGGTCCCTAGGTCTCTGATTACTTTTTCCGTACTCAGTGGGTTGCTGTCTATGTGATAATTTGTGGGTAATTTGTTTTTCCAAAAGGGATGACTATACATTTTTGGCATTTAGTTTAAGGCCGTGACTACGGCACCAGTTGTCCGTTTCAGTGAGGCCTTTTGTAGGATGTGTGTGTCTGCTGGTGTATCGACTATGGCACCTAGTTTGCAGTCATCTGCGAACTTTGTCAGCCACAGCCCTCCCATGTTTGCTTTAACATCTGAGAAATAAATGCCGAACAAGAGGGGTCCCAGGACAGATCCCTGTGGGACACCACTTGTGACTGGCTTTGAGTCTGACATTGCTCCAGCGATTTTAACTTTATGGGTTCTGTCCTTTAGCCAGTTTGCAACCCATCTAGTGACATAAGGGTTTACTTTTAAGCTGTTTAGCTTATCTATGATGCCTAAGTGGGGTATTGTGTCGAAGGCCTTAGCCAAGTCCAGGTATGCTGTATGGACTGCTTTGCCCTCATCAGTGGCTCTAGTGACTGTTTCAAAAAAGTCAACCAGGTTTAAAAGGCAGGATCTGCCCTTTACAAAGCCGAACTGGGTGGGGTCAAGTGTCTGTAGGTCCCCTATGTCTCTGTTTATGAGTTCCATAATGATTCTTTCCATAGCTTTGCAGACCAGGCTAGTTAAGCTTATGGGGCGGTAGTTTCAGGGTCTGTAGAGGCACCCCTTGTGGAGTGGGACCACTGTTGCTGTACGCCAGTGTTCAGGTACATATTCAAGTAAGGCTAAGGTTAAATAGCATTTTTATGTGTGGGTTTAGCCCTCTTGGAGTTCACGTAACACGCACCCGGGATACCGTCAGGTCCCATTGATGCTGTGTTTTTGCTTTGTTTAGGGCGGTTCTCACTTGGACATCTGAGATGACAGGAGATTACATTCAGCTGGGATAAGTATTTCTTCTTTTGGGGTGAAGGAGGCAAGAAATTTGCACTGAACCTGTCAGCCAGAATGTTAGCAATATCTGTGGGTTCAGTGTATTTTTTGTTGTTGTGAACCAACTCTGAGCATATCTGAGGGTTTCCGCCCAGGTTTCTAACATAGCTGAAGAAGGCTTTGTGGTTATCTTTAGTGTCCTTAGCGATTTTTCTCTCAAAGTTTGCCTTGGATGTTTTTGAGAGAACGTAGTTTTCTGCTAATGTTGATCAGAGATGTCTTCCCTTCATGGGATTTCACTCTGACGTGCAGTAGCTTCCTTCTTCTGTTATACAATTTGTTTATGGCTGAGGTCCACCAGACAGGACGCTTACATTTGGTGGAGAGGGACTTGGATTTGTTTGGGATTGCATGATCCATGCATTCTTGGAGATGTCCATAGAAAGCATTTGTGAAGGATTCGGTATTGTGGGATGTGGTATCCACTGGCACAGTGGGCTTAAAGGATACCATCTCAGTCTTAAGAAGAGTGAAGTCTGCTTTTGAGAAGTTTTTCACTGTGGTCTTTTGTGCTGGGGGTGGACGTGGGATATATATATCCAGGGTGATTAGTTTGTGGTCAAATCTCACTAGTGAGGGGTATACTTCCGGTGTGGAGCATTTTGTCCCCATGTTTGTGATGATCAGGTCTAGTATATTATCTCCCCTAGTGGGAGAGGTGACTAGTTGTTCCAGTGCATTTGAATTTATGAATTCCAGGAACCTTTGGGCTAGGGTATTAGGGCTAGAATAATGTACCCAATCTATGTTTGGGTAGTTGAAGTCTCCCAGTATGATGGTATTTTGTGATACATTCATATCCTCCAATGTCTTCAGGAAGGCTGAGTGGGGTTCTTGAGATTGGGAGGGTGGTCTGTAACATGCTACCAGTTGTATAGCAGTTTTGCCTATGGTTTGTTGCACCTGTATGGTCTCTGATGCTTCATGTGTTGCTACTAACCTGGAGGTGTGGGTGTCCTTTATGAATATGGACACTCCCCTCCCTTTGTGGTTCGGCCCGGGTTTTGGGGCGAAAAGCATGATATGAGGTATAGCCTGGTAGTGCTGGGGTGCTCTCTGGAGCCTTGAACCAGGTTTCAGTTACTGCACAGACGTCGATGTTCTCCATGCTGAGGAGTGCATCAAGTGCCTGCATCTTGAGATTTAGACTTCTGGCGTTGAGCAGCATTACCCTTAGTTTTTTTCCAATTTTGTTTTCTAAGGAGGTGGGTTTGTCTTTTGAGCCTTGCCTAAAAAGGCACAATGGGGTGGCAAGAGCCTTAGCCAATATCCGGAAGCCCAGTGGTGACAGGTGTAAGCCATCCCTTGCGAAGCAGCATGGCTTGTCCAACATATCATCCCAGGCAGACAGACATTGGATCCCCTTAGAATGACACCAGTACTTGAGCCAATTGTTAAAGCTGATCATCTTGTCTTTGTATTGTGGTATCATTCTTGGTGAGGGCAAGATGCTGCTCAGGGTCAGGGTCATACCAGCCTGGGCTACATAATCGGAGAGCTCCTCTATGTCTCTTTTCATGTAGTCCAGGGAGGTACGTCTCAGGTCATTCACACCAGCATGGACAATGACGGAGTCATATTTGTACTTGCTTTGGAGTGACCTGAGTGCGTGTGTTATGTGGCGGATCCTAGCTCCTGATAGACAGCTCACAGTCACTTTCTCCTTATTCAGCCTGGTCAGTGGAACATCAGTGTGTCTGACTATGGAGTCACCTATTACTAGTGTATCAGGCAAGGTGTTTGGCCTTAAGGGCTGCAATTGGTCGACACACTGATTTATTGAAGTATGTGTTGCATGTGTTTTGTTTTGAGGTGGTGGATTTTTGGATGTCTGCTTTGGGAGCCTCTGTTGTTTTGGTAAGTTTTTTATTAGAGCCTCCGAGTATGTCTTTGTGTTTTTATGTGTTTGGTTTGCAGTTGTGGTAGGTCTATGTGGGACTGGGATTGTTGTGCGTGTGGTTGCCATCTCCTCCTGTCTGGTCATGCCAGCCCTGAGTTGAGAGAGTTCAGCCTCCAGTTTGGCTATATAGTTGCATCTCTCACATGTATTTGTGTTTGTTGGGAGGAGGAGAGGGTTGTCTGTGTACATGAGACAATTGTAGTATTGTCTCAAGATGCCCAGATTGACCAGCTGAACTGGAGACGACGCCAGTAATCTACCACTCGACATGCTAGAACAGTATAAGGGAGTGGTATACCTTTAAGGGAAGTGGGTATTCACAGGGGTGGTAAGTAGATGTAGTGCTTTACTTAGTACGAGAGTGCTTACTTAGTAGAGAAGTATTGAGAAAAAGTGCTAGGCTTATAATACAGTGAGTAGTCTGGTTATACTAAGAGTAGAGCTTCCTTAAGGGAAAATTTGAAGAGCAGACTTGGCGGAGCCAGAAAATGTTTAACCTTGTTTAACCGGTGCTGCGCTATGCGCACGACCGTGCAAAGCCGTGCAAACGCGGATTTTAAACAGTGAACTACAAAACAGCTAGAAATGGTCCCAGACAACCAATTACTACAACTTCTTGTGCTGAGGTCACTTCCCCCAAGGATAGGTAGGCTGCTCAAGGCTCCCCACTCCCACTGGTGAGCAAAGAAACTTCCTTCTATCCAAGTAAGGTAATGGACAACACAGGAACTACACCACAGCCCAGAATACAGCCTACTTGCCTAAGTTTGATAAAAAAGGCAGCTTGACCTAATTACAAAATAGATTAGTGCAGTTGTCCATTATTCATGTTGGAAACCAAATACCTAATGATGTGCAAAACTGCCTTTCTGAAACTTGAAAATTGCATGCAGAACTTTACAGAACTCAGAATAAGAATGTATGCCACCTCACATCTATGAAAGTGACAGGATATTCTGAGTCCTAAACCATATGATTTTATCCAAGAATCTAGTGATACTATGTGTGAAAGTGACAACAAAAATATTGATAAAACAGAATACATTGAACTTTTATATGAATGCGCACACACAGAACATTGATGGATGCAAAAAGAGCAGCAATGACTTTAAAAACATCTAAAAATGGTATATATGTCCATATAGCCTACTGTGATCCAGAAGCTTCTAAATTAAATGACTCAATGAAAACTAATGAACATTCCATAAGTAACAAGACAAGCATCCAGGAATGCAAAAATATAGTTTTATGAAAAACCATTACAAAGTTAGGAGAAGAAAGAAACAAGATGTAAAACAAAGTAAAAAAAAAAAAAAAAAAACCAAACACAGCCAAGATATTGAAGTTCTGTATGTCATTACAGGACAAAAGCACGCAAGTATTTTTGTAACAATACTTGTTTTGCTGTGGAGACAAGTTGATGATTTTCTTATGGTTAATAAATATATAAAGGTTTCTCCAAAATAGCTGGGTTTCAGATGAGCAGAAAATTTATAGGTAAGAATACCTCTTGAAAACAAAACTGTGATGAAATATGCCAGCAATGTGGGTATTAAGCAGGAAAGATCAGTTTTAGACTAGATACAGCCCAAAACTGAGGACCTTACTAAAGCCAATCATACAGCCAGGAATGATGGCCCTCAGAAGCACCAAAGTTCTAGATACTCTGTGATGCGTTTAATGCATTTTTTTCACTACCCAGGAGATTTATGTATGTGCCTACCGATATTATTTATACACACACACACACACACACACACAGACACACACACACACACACACACACACACACACACACACACACACACACACACACACACACACACACACACACACACACACACACACACACACACACACACACACACACATATATATTCACAAGCATAAGTCACACAATTATTACGTTTACACTGCACTTAAATGGAGACAGAAATCCAAGTGAACCAGTGAATATTTTAGGAAAATTCCTCAGAAATATGTTATCTGCCTGAATGACTGAAAATATCTTTCAAGTACTCACCAGAAATGGATTTCCTGACAGAAACCCTGATGTCAGAAACATTTCCTAATAGGTAGCAACTCACCAGGGGGAGAGAAATGGGAAAAGCTGTTCTCCATATGCTACCCTAAAACTGATAGAGATGTTAGTGCTTGACCCTTACACTTCAAAGTTAAAATATTTACATTGTGCAGTTTATTTTCTCAAAAGTTTTATGGGTCCAGTATTTCCTCATTTTCAGTGTTTTCTCTAAGCAATAAATATACCCATATTTCACAAGCAGCCATGTACCTTTCTGAGGTTCCTCTGAGTTTATACATTACCAAGTGTGCCCGGTGAGCAAGTGCAGCTGTTGTCTACTTCCATATTGCCAATAAGATATCCTAGTATGCTACCATCAAACATTTCTTCACCCCTATTTTAGGTGGAAGTCAACCATTTGCAATTCTGAAATAATAAGTCTTCAATATTATGCATTTTTGGCATCACAGATTTTGACATTCTGCATAATTGATATTGTGAATCGAGACATATACCATCTGTCTTTCTCTCTCTCTCTCTCTACATATATATATATATATATATATATATATATATATATATATATATATATATATATATATATATAAATGGGTCCTCATAGATGGTAACATTCAAGGAATGTATGACGGGATCAAGCAAGCCCATCACAAAGGAAGATCACCCCATTTAAGGCAGCCACAAGTGAGGTCTTGAAGGACAAAACCAAGCAGATAGAATGCTGCATGGAACACTACTCACAGCTGAATGCCAGAGAGACCATAGTTACAGAGAGAGCCCTGAAGGCTGTAGAGCCTCTGCCAACCATGACAGAACTCAATGTTGACCCTACATTAAAGGAATTCAACGATGCACTAAAAGCACTCTCTTTTGGAAAAGCCCCCAGCAAAAATGGAATTTCCTCAGAAATTCTTAAATGTGCCAACAGTACACTAATCTCAGAGTTGCATGGAATATTTTGCCAATGCCAGAGAGAGAGTAGTGTACCACAAGACATGAGGGATGCTAACATACTAACTATCTATAAGAATAAGGGTGACAAAAGTGATTGTAACAATTACCACGGCATCTCCCTTCTGTATAATATGGGGAAGCACATGTTGTCCTGAAGAGGTACCATGTTCTTGCAGAGAGAGCTTGGTCTTAGCATGAGTTCAGAGGTGAATGGTCTATGATAGACATGGGGGCAACTGCAAGAAAAGTGCAAGGAACAGAACAAACCTCTCTATATTGCCTTCTTGATCTGATCAAGGCATTCAACTTTGTCAGTAGGAAAGGTCTGTTTGCCATTCTGGCGAAGATCAGTTGTCCTCCAACACTGTTTAGCATTATCAGGGCCTTCTATGAAGGCATGAAAGGGATCATTGTGTACAATGCAGCCATGTCCAAACCTTTCAAGTTTATCAGCGGAGTGAAGCAGGGCTGTGTACTGGCTCCAACATTGGCTGGTATATTCTTTTCAGTTCTGTTGAAACCTAGTTTCAGAACCATAATAGAGGGTATCTTTCTCCATGCCAGAATGGACAGCAACCTCTTCAAACTGCCAAGGTTTAGATCAAAGAGCAGCATATATAGGGAATATCTAAGGGAGCTCATGTTTGTTGATGACACAGCTAATAATGCTCACACTCAGCAGGAACTTCAGTCACTGCATTACTTACTTTGCAAATGCATGTATGGAATTTGGCCTCACAATCAGCCTAAAGAAGACTCAGGTGATGGGCCAAAATGTGGGCAATGAATCATGAATCAGGGTGAGCGAATATGAGCTAGAGGTTGTCCATGAGTTCATGTACCTAGACTCTAGAATTTTTGACAACTTGTTGCTTGATAGCAAGATCAACAAGCACTTTGGAAATGCCACCACAGTGTTTTGTGTTTTCCAGGCTAAGAAGAGAGTATGAGCTAACAATAAGCTCACTATGCACACCAAGGTGCACATTTACAAAGCATGTGTTTTGAGCACATTACTGTATGCCAGAGAAACATGGACTTTACAGTCAAAACAGGAGCAGCAGCTCAATGTATTCCTCATGCGCTGCCTCAGGCATATACTCAGTATCTCATGGCAGAACAATATCCCCAACAGCACAGTGCTTGAGAGGTCAGGTACTACCTCCATGTTCACCCTCCTGAAACAGAGATGTATGCACTGGTTAGGTCATGTCTTAAGCACGATGGATGGCCAAATACTGAAAGACCTCCTTTTTGGATAGCTGGAATCTGGAACGAGGCTGAAAGGGTGACCAAAATTTTGCTACAAGGATGTTTGCAAGCTTAACCTCAGTGCTTTCTTTATCAGTGTGAATACCTGGTGTTCTCTCACCCTAGACATGATTGCCTGGAAATGGGAAGTGAAGGAAGCTCTCACTATGTATGAAACTACCTTGGCAAGTAAAGAAGAGGATAAGAGCCCTCAGGAAGATTCATGCCCATGATACCAGATCAACATCTGCCTACTGCTGCTCAGAATGTGGAGAGGACTGCTACTCCCAGATTGGATTGCACAGCCACAGAAGACACTGTCGCTCTTCTTGTGTGCATTAAGAAGACATTGAGGCCTGGGTGTTCATTTAAGTAGTTTATTGTATACAAACACATCAGGATGGATGGCAGGAACATTTTACTTAAACAAACTAACTAACTGACTGACTACATACTTGCATGCCCTCACCCTGGTTGCGCACTCAAAATGGCACTCTTGCTTGCACATGCTCATTAATTATATGCATGTGCTAACTCACTGGAAAGCTTCTTAAAGGTATATCACACACTCTGATCTACATCCTCCGTCTTTACTGTGCTGTCTCATATAAACAATGACATTTTTATAGGCATGCAGTTATACAGACACTAATAAAGAAAAACAACAGTCATGTGCAGGTTGTCATGTATCTGGAAGAAGGTTTTGAGATGCAACCTGATCTTGTGACATAATATTTAGGACTGGGTTTAGCAACAGGGACAGTCACTGGGGAATGTTCTGCTTGAGGAGTCTCAGGGATTTTCTCAAGAATGGGGATTGCTGACGGAATGTCCTCTAGAACAGGAACATTGGACAAGTCACTCTGAGAACTAGATGCTTTGTCACAGACAAGATGCTGTAACACTGGTTCAGACACTTGTAAAAATGCTTCTGATTTCTTCTGAAGTCCACACCTTGTGATTCCACAATGTACAATCTCAGCTTTTGACACAAACTTTTCACAAATCCAATGTGATCAAAACATTTTGATGTCTGCATTCTCACGATCTCCCCTTTTTGTAAAGAATGGAGCAGTTTGCTGGTTTTATCATAGTAAGACTTCTGGGACAAACATTTCTTCAACAGTTGGGCTTTTACTGCTTTGTTGTTTTTAGCACTTGAAACCAATAAATTACTGCTGATTGGTAGTGTGGTTTAGGTTTGTCTCGACATAAGTCACTCGGCAGGTGAACCAAGATGATTATCATGAGGAATGTTTCTGAGATTTAACAAGTTGAGAAAAATATTGGTATTGTCACTTCTGGATTTCTCTACCAGCTGTTTTGCACTTTGAACTGCACATTCAGCCAAGCCATTTTAATGAGGATATTCAGGAGTACTCATAATATGAAGAAAGTCCCACTCTTTTGCAAATTTGTTGAACTGCTGACTAGTAAACTGTGCACCATTGTCAGAAAAAACTCTGTGTGGACTACCGTGGACCAAAAAAATCACAATTCAACTGACAGTACTGGAAGTTAGGTTGGGAAGTAGGTCAATCTCAAACCACTTTGAATAAGAGTCTACCAACACCAAGTAATGTTGACCATTCCACTCAAAGATATGTGTGGCTACTGTCGACCAAGGTAGTTCAAGAATCTGGCTTAAAAGAAGTGGTTCTTTCTGTTGATGTTGCTTTGTACCTTTACATACTGAACAATATGAAAGTACTTTCTCAATATCTCTTGACATAGAAGGCCAAAATACTAGACCTCTCACCCTTCTTTTGGTAGAATCAGTTCCTGGGTGGCCATGATGCAAGATCTTGATGTATTCTTGTTGCAAGGACTGTGGAACAATCACTTTAGGACCTTTCACGATGATACCATTGTCTGACAAAATCTCACCTCTGTATGGGAAATAAGGTTGTACTTCTACTGGTTAACAAAATTGCTTTGAAAGCCTTCCTCAACTGATAAAGAGGTTTAGCTTATGGAGAATTGGTCTGAAGCTGAGTGAGTTCTGACCTCATCAAGATGTGTGGAAGAAAAATTTCTCACCTCCATGACTGCAAAATCAAATTGCTCATTGTTATGCTGTTCTGTGTTTTTTCTGGGTGTCCTGAATAAAGTATCAGCAAGATAATAAGTTCCAAAAACAAATGGTTCTGCCACCAATTCCACTTAAAAACACTTGGAACTTGAAAACTTTAATAAAATATATGATGATAAGATAAAATAAAATAAACACACTGGCTCATAAACCGGATAAGTGCTTTCGGTATAATACCTTTTTCAAATCCTCAAGATAATAAGTTTGCCTTTTGTGTAAACAAGAGCAAAATTGTACTTTTGGAATCTGAGCATCATGCATTGCAGTCTAGCTGAAGCTGTATATGTAGGCTTTATCAAAACAGTACCAAGAGAAACAAAGCAACATATAATATAAACATAGATGTTTCTATCCCCCTACTTGAACTCAATGAGTACTTATCTTGTTCATTTTTCATTGTTTTTACTTATAATAATTTAAGTAATTAACTAATTCAACAAGGTACCTTGTATCGGAGTTCAGACTCAAATGTAACAAATTAACATCATATATAATAGCAGTAACAGTAGAGTGTTTTGAAAAAAAATGCTGTCATGGAGGCTAATGCCTTCTTCAGTTAAAGTATGATTTAGAAATGTCATGTATATCCTAGTGAAATAATAGTAGCAAGCTCTTAGTACAAATGTCATCATTATTCTGTCTAAATATAGTTAATATCAATTATGGCAGGTATCATAACTTTGAGTGCTGTTTGATCAATCCTGATATGGTGTGTGTGGATGCAGCCGTGTCTTGCAGCTAGTACAAATGTCATTATTATTCTGTCTAAACACAGTTAATATCAGTTATGGCAGGTATCATAGCTTTGAGTGCTGTTTGATTAAGCCTGACATGGTGTTTGTGGATGCAGCTGTGTCTGGCAGCTGTTGTATGTTGGCGTTTTTGTCTCCGGGAAGCTGTGGGTTGCGGCTTGTGATCGAGGTTTTCTGATGCTTCTGTATTAGGAAGAGACATTTGGTGTTTTGGCCTGGATCCAGGGGAAGGGGGTGAATAAAACTGTGATCTGGGATATTTTGGCAGAGAATAATTTGTTTATACATCTGCTGAGTGAGAAGTGGGAAGGCTGGAAGAATGTGTTATCTCTTGTTGTGGCAGCTTGTTGGGAGTTTTTTTTTTTATCTGTTTGCTCTCCGTTCTTTTCCTGGCTGCTGCCTCACTGAAAGGGAGGGAATTTAGGCTTGAAGTTGCAGTGAAGTGAAACTTTGCTTCAGGTGCATCACGAGCCTCTGGTATGCAGTACACAGATACACTAACAGAAACAGATGATCCCAGGTTGCTATGGTAATGGAGACAGAGTGATTATAATGCTTAACAGCTCTGATGAGCCTCCAAGATAATTCTCGGCAATGTTTTTGGTTTAAAAATACTTTGTTTAGCTCATTAAGTTGATTCTTGATAAAAAAAAAATAATAATAAGCGCAATGTTATATTTAAAACGTATTTTGGTCCAAATACATTAAGGACTTACATAAGAGTGGAAGTCTGAGTTATTGTGAAAGACTAAGAGCACTTGGTCTTGTGCAGAACCCTTTGCAGTGGTCTGGGAGGTGAGCTTGCTCGGACGTGTTGGGCATATGGGGATAGCTGATTCTAGGGGTGTTTGGGGTTACTGGAAAGTACCAGAGTCATCAGATTTCCTTCATGGAAATATCTGTGAGAATGGAAGGTGTGTTCAGTGGTTCACTGGCAGAGTGGCCACTGCTTGGAACAGGCTGGTAAAATGGAACAGGACAAATATTGGTTTGGATATTTTAAGAACAGCTTGGAAACACACCACATGAACTAGTGAGTGGTATTCTGGCAAAACTGGATGGGTATTGTTGCTCGTGCTTGAAGTACTGGTATGTGTGTATGTAAGGATAGAAATATACTTATAGCAAATAAGAAACTAGAAGGGTTTCATAATTTAAAGTCTATGGACTGTATAAATATGCTTGGAAGGAGCTAATAATAAGAGTAAGCATTACAGCTTATGGTCTCTCAAATAACTAAGCAACAGCCAAAAAAAAAAAACAAACAAACCACACAATAGTTATGTAATATATGATTTTAGTAAATCTAGACATAAAATATATAATTGTCATATAAGATGAAGCAGTCTGCTGAATTTAGATATTAAAGACAGGATTTAATAACATGAGCTTGTGTATAATAACACTACTGTCTTAACTTGTCAAAAAAGACATACACTACATTAAAGATCAAGGGGAAGCATGATGATTTTCTTATATAAGTAAATATGCATAACAAGTCATGTAATTCCTTTAACTTGAATTGTAGTTTTTGTAACCCATCTTGACCATATATAATACTTAAGTGGTTACCAAGGTAACTAATGTTTATACGACATCAAACTGATATAGTTGTTCAAGAGAAACAATGGAAGCCTGAACTTGAAATGTCATAGAATGTAGCAATCATATTCTGAATAAATAGTATTAAATTGACAATAGACACTCAGTTTAATAACATGGGCTTGTGTATAATAACACTACTGTTTTAACTTTTCATAAATGACATACACTATATTGAACATCAAGGGGAAGGATGATGATTTTCTCATATAACAAAATGTGCATAACAAGTCATATAATTGCTTTAACTTGAATTGTGGTTTTGTAACTCATCTTGACCATACATAATACTTAAGCTGTTACCAAGGTAACTAATGTTTTATACATGACATCAAACTGACAAAGTTGTTCAAGAGGAAACAATAGAAGCCTGAACTAGGAA
Source organism: Protopterus annectens (assembly GCF_019279795.1). Taxonomy (NCBI): domain Eukaryota; kingdom Metazoa; phylum Chordata; order Ceratodontiformes; family Protopteridae; genus Protopterus; species Protopterus annectens. Next base: position 262,121,140 of record NC_056729.1, read on the forward strand.
TATCACAGAGTGTAACAATCACATTCTGAACAAATAGTATTAAATTGACAATAATCACTCAGTTTAACCTTTGCTGATTATACAAAATAGAATGTTGCCATTTAAATCTATAAACTTTCAGTATATGTCATAAAATGGCAATTTATGAATATGGAAAGAGAACTTGTAATCATTAATCACAATAAGTGAATTTGTTGTTTTTATCCTATAATTTCACTCATTTTATAATAAGAAATGACAGATAGTAAAATCTTTATGTGTAGGAAATGGAGGGAAGAGGGATACACTGATAATTAAAATGCACTAACTTTCATCAATGTTCACATAAAACAAAATTGATGCATTGCATAAGTTAGCAACAAACAAAGTGATTACTTAAATGATGTCAAGCAATGAAATATAACTTCTGATATAAAAAGTAAAATGCATTGTATTATAAACATTAGGTATAAATATTATTACTATCTGTTTATATTAAGCAATACGTTTTGAAGACTTCATAAGTAAGGGTGAATATGTTAAATAACTGTATGCTATAATCTTTTACTGAGGTTTTATATATGATACATCCTACTTTACTATGATTGAATTGCTTGTCATCTATCTTTCATGTAAATATTAATTGCTTATACAATAAGTAGACATTTATATTGCATTTAAATTCTGTCTAATCTACAATAGTACTATATCTGTTCAACATAATATAAAATATTGCTTATTCCTATTACAAATATTCTCCATATGATAATTCAATTTATGGAGCTCAGATGTTCTGGATTATCAAGGTATGAGTGATAATCTGATGGACTTAGGTTTATCCATCAGATTAGGAATGATTTTCATTCCATGGCTAGTGCGGATCTTAGTTTTGTTAACATTTATTAATTTAAATTTATTTCACAAAAACATTTTTAGTATGCCTGACCAAAACATTACTTTATTGGCAAACACTCAAAGTATAAAACTGATAATTTCCTTTAAAAGCTCAAACATATAATTTATAGTTATCAGAGAAAAATGTTTAATAGTCACAATAAAACAAAAAAATACATAGTCTAAATAAACTAAGATGGATTTAACTTTATTGTCTTTAAATACCAATGGCTTAAACAATACTAGCAAGAGATCAAATCTACTGAAATGTTTAAAATTGAACAAAGCACAAATTGTCTTCCTTCAAGAAACTAATTTCAAAACAAATGGCAATTACAAATGGAATTCTAAGGAATATATGATATTGGCACAATCCACTTATAAGAAAAAGACAAAAGGGGTAACAATTTTATGGAAAACAAATGTGATTAATCCAGAAATCATTTATAAGTATGAAGATAAAGAAGGCCTTATGGCATTAGTAATAGTTAAGTATAATAACAGAATATGGACCCTAACCAATCTATACTGGTTCCCAGGCATTGGAACAGGAACTGTTAAAATACACTTGGATTTCATTTCCAATAATTATAAAGGCAACTTAATATTAGAAGGAGATTTTAACTGTATATTTGATATTTCTGAAACTGCAAATAAAAGACCGCTGCATACAACTGCTGTAGCAAAAGCTTTAAACAAGTGGGTAGAATCATTTTATCTTGTAGATACTTTCAAATTTAAAGGAGATAAATCTTTGTTGTTTTCCACAGATTTGGTACCCAAACTAGAATAGATAAAATATTTGCTGTCCAAGACTTAGACTCTAAAATAAATTTCGTAATCACTCCCCGCTCCTTTTCAGACCACAATTCATTGATACTAAAACTTCAAAATGGGTACAAACCATTAATCTTTAACTCCAGAATTCCAGCATATATAACTAAAAATTAAAGAGTTACAACCCTGGTTATTATCTGAATTGCAGTTCTTCTTAGAAATTAATTACAACATAGAGATTAATAAAATAATGATATGGGACTCATTAAAAGCTTACATATATGGTAAAACCCTAACTTGGTATAAAAAAATCAGAGAATGGGATTCTAAATTATTAGATTTACAATCAAAACATTTGTCAGTAAAAGCTGAAAACAATCAAAATCATTTGGAGATGAGAAAGAAAGTAGAAATATTAAGCAATAAATACAATGAAATTCTAATACATAAAACTAGTTTAGCTTTAGAAAAACTAAAAATTAATACCTTGGCCACTTCTCCCAAATATCAACATAATTTATCCACAGGGATCAAAATACAATCAGAAGCTAATAACATTAAAAATATCTTCCATGAAAAGAAAGGGAAAAATGTCTCAGATATAGGTGATATTCTTGATGCCTATAGAAATCACTAAATGGAACATTTTCAAAAAGAAAATATACATATAAATCAAGTAGATCTAGATGAAAAATGTTCTAATATAAAAAAATACCAGAAAAATTAAAACTAGATCTGCAAGCACCCATATCCTACAAAGAAATTACAGATACAATAAAAGAAGGTAAAATAATAAAGCTCCAGGTATAGATGGCATAATTATTGAAATATATAAACTTCTTCCTTCATAGATACTATCCCACTTCCATAAAACTCTATTAGAAATTCAGTCACAAGCTTTAATACCACCCTCTTTGAGATATTCCTTAATCACACCAATCCTAAAGGAAAACAAATCCCCAAACCTCTGTACCTCATATAGACGTATATCATTATTAAATAAGGACTATAAGATATCTATGACAATATTAACTAACAGAATGAAAATACCACTATCCAAAACAATAAATAATGATCAAACTTGATTTATATATCATAGACACACATATGACAATATTAGAAGGATAATTTCTCTTTTAGATTATGTTAATAAAGAAAATAAAGAAAAACTCATAATTGGTTTAGATATCGAGAAAGCCTTTGATTCCCTAAATTGGGACTATTTATTCAAAATCCAAATGCTATTTGAATTTCCTGCTTCCTTTGTTCATCTCCTAAAGAATATATATACAAATAATTTAGCGTATGTCAAGTTAGGTCCTTTTACCTCTGAATCTATACATATAACAAAAGGCACTAAACAAGGATGTCCCATGTCACCGATTCTATTTGCTCTGGCTATTGAAATATTAGCCCATTCAATTCGTAATAATATAAACATCAAAGCAATGGATGCTTATGAACAATACAATTCTAAAGTAATGCTATTTGCTGATGACATATTACTAACATTATCTAATACAAAAGAGACATTAGAAGAATCATATATATATATATATATATATATATATATATATATATATATATATATATATATATACAAATAATTTAGCGTATGTCAAGTTAGGTCCTTTTACCTCTGAATCTATACATATAACAAAAGGCACTAAACAAGGATGTCCCATTTCACCGATTCTATTTGCTCTGGCTATTGAAATATTAGCCCATTCAATTCGTAATAATATAAACATCAAAGCAATAGATGCTTATGAACAATACAATTCTAAAGTAATGCTATTTGCTGATGACATATTACTAACATTATCTAATACAAAAGAGACATTAGAAGAATTAGATATACATATACAAATAATTTAGCATATGTCAAGTTAGGTCCTTTTACCTCTGAATCTATACATATAACAAAAGGCACTAAACAAGGATGTCCCTTGTCATCGATTCTATTTGCTCTGGCTATTAAAATATTAGCCCATTCAATTTGTAATAATATAAACATCAAAGCAATAGATGCTTATGAACAATACAATTCTAAAGTAATGCTATTTGCTGATGACATATTACTAACATTATCTAATACAAAAGAGACATTAGAAGAATTAGATATATTAATTGACAAATTTCACGTGACTTCAGGACTCCATTTCAATAAATCAAAATCAAAATTTTTATTTTTAAATAAAAAAAGAACTGCAGATTAAGGGGGACCACATCATAGGGAAACAAGAATCTACCTTAAAATATCTAAGAATTGAGTTATGCAAGGATAATAATGAATTAGTCTCAAAAACTACAATAATATCATCAATACAATTAAAATCTCTGTGAAAAAATGGAACAAAATAATATTAACATTTGAAGGCAGACTACAGTTAATAAAAATGTTTTACTGCCCAAGATTCTATATATAGTCTTGGCAATACAACTGTTTCCAGAAAGGAATATACTTAAAGAAATAAATCTATGCATAATCACATTTTTATGGTTTCCTAAAAGAAACAGAATAGCTTTAATACATCATATCAGACCCTGGAAACAGGGAGGATTAAACTTTCCTGATATAGAAACATATATAAAAGCATCAATATCTAAAACAATCTCAGATTGGATAAGTCCAAATTACTCTGCAAATTGGAAAGAATTACTAACTGTAATATCAATAAATGAATTTGATTTACAAAAAAAAATTGCAAATAACAGATAAAAACAATTTCCCATGGCACGTATGTATTAGTATGCAAAATAACATAACTAAACCTATTAAAACGCGTAATTATTACATTGACTCATTTAGGAAAATTATTAATGCAAATATAGATTTAAAAATCTGGTTTGATCTTTTAACACAATTTATAGTCACAAAGAACTTTCCACATAATATATATAGAGAAATTATTAATTCCTGAAAACAGAAAGGATTTGTTTGTTGGCTCCAGTGTATCAAAGAACTAAAAGTTTTAGATATGCAAGAAATAAAAACAATATACAAAATTCCACAACAGGACTGGATAACTTTACAGAGTATTCTGTCATATTCACAAGATTTAAGTAGAATAATTAACAATTCTTCATTTAAAGAAATACCTAAATTTACGAAATACATATATGAAATCATATATAATGATTTTGACATGGGAAACAGTATTTCAAAATTTTACAGAATATTGATAAACTAAACAACACCCAAAAACCTCATATTGAAAATGTATTGTTTATTTATTTATTAATTGACATTTATTAACCGGGTTAGTCCATCTGGGCTTGTGGCTTGTTTTCAGTGGAGACCCAAGGAGAAAAGCTCCAATACATAGAACAAAAATTATAGAAAAAGTCACAACTTTATAATCAAAAGATGTAACAGCAGTCTGTTTTGCAAAAGAGTTAAGCAACAGAATAGCAATGCATACAGACAATAAAATATATCAAATTTTTTTTTTTTTTTACACTTGAGTTACACATTACACTTGAGTAGTACAGCTGGCAAAAGCATGCTTATAAGCTCAACAGTGTTTGATGGCTGTAAATAGCTCATGTGGATCAGAGTAGTAGTAGGCTTGTACTAAGGTTCTCATTTAGATATTATAGGATTGTGGTTGCTTTTATTATATATTTTATTTATTTATTTTATTTGAATGTGTTGACTGGGAGAGTCCACTGGGTCACAGCTACCCATTTTAAGTGGAAGCCTGAGGAGAAAATCTCTACAAGTAGTTACATTCATGGCAATAGATCTTACATAATTTTTGAGAGAATATCGTCTTGAAAATATATATATAATAAGCCAGAGGCTTACATACATAAATTTTTTAAGAAGGATATACAGACACAAGTTATGACCTTTAAGCAGCTTTGGCAAAGATAACTCATACTAGGTAGTAATTTCTTTGTCAAGGTTTGGTTTGAAATCTTTATACATTTCAAGTAAAGGATGTACGGAGGTTACTAGTTGATTTAGGTAGTTGATTTAAAATAATTTGAGTAGATTATCATGCATGTAGAATATAATTGATTAGCCTGAATAGCATTTGAGTAGTTATAATGCATAATAGAATTCAATTTTCTTGCTTGATGGAGTATAGAATACAGCTGAGAGGGAGAATGGATAGAATACAAACAAGAGAATTGGATGTAGTACTGTGGGATAGTGTACTGGTCCTATACCTTTTTAAAGAGGGGTAAGGATTTAATAGTGGTAGGGGGTGTTTAGGTAGAAGCATGAGAAGGGCATTCCCATTTGGAGGACAGATGAGAAAGCAGGATGGATTTGAAGTTGTTGTGGTTTAGTATACTGCGTAGTGGGGGTGTAGAGAGTTCCATAGTTTGGCTATGGTGTATGATAGTAGTAGTTGACCAGGGGGATGTGAGGGTTTGTGCACTTTTAGGAGATTTTGGCTTTCGGATCTTAGGGAGCGGCTGGGTGTGTAGGGTATTAGGGATTTGGTGAGAGAAGGGCATTCTGCAGATATGAAGATGAGTTTGTGGGCCGTTGTAAGTTGTAGGTATTTTAGGTAGTTGGGGAGCTCTAGCCATTTGAGAGTGTGTAGAGAGTGACAGTGATGGGATGAGTTTTTAGAAGTGGTTGCAAATCTGCAGATTTTGTGGTAGCAGGATTTGAGTTTGGAAAGCAGGCCAAGTTGTAGGTTGGAGAAATGGGTAGCACCCTACATGAGTGAGGGGAGAAGGAAGCTTGATGCGAGGGGTTGTCAGGTGGAGGGACTGAGGTACGGTTGTGTTTGTAGAAGAGACTGATTTTTTGATGGGTTTTCTTGATTGCGGAGTAGATGTGGTAGCTGAATTTTAGGTTTTCATCAATGGTAATGCTGAGTAGCTTGGTACTGTAAACAATTTCTAGAGGATATTATTTTGGCTTTTAATGGAGAATAGGTTTTTGTTGAATTGGGAGTTTTTGGTAGGAGTGAAAATCATCAGTTTTGTTTTGTTAGCATTTAGGGATAGGTGATTGGATTGCATCCATGATTCTGTTTTGGAGAAGGCTATTTGGGTTTTCAGTAGAAGTTTGGAGGGGCAGGAGGCTGAGCAGATGATGCTGGAGTCATCTGCATGTTGGATAACTGAGGCATCAGGGATGGAATGGTGGAAGTTGTTGATGAATATGTTAAAGAGGAGTGGGCCCAGTACAGATCCCTGGGGAACTCCTGCGGGTGTGGGTAGGAAAGGAGAGGTTGACTCTTTCCATTGGACAGCTTGTTGGTGCATGGATAGGTAGCTGGAGAACCAGGCTAAAGTTGAGGGAGTGAGGTGCAAGTATGAGAGCTGGGACAGGAGTAAAGAGTGGGAGATGGTGTCAAATGCCTTTGAGAGATCTAGAAACATTGATGATATGTATTTGCCATTGTTGCATGCTAGGTTGATGGTTTCAAGAAATGATAGGAGGGCAGTCATGGTGCTGTGGCTGGGGAAGAAGCCATGTTTAGTAGGGGATAGGAGTTTGTGTTGGGTTAGGTATGACATGAGTTGTAAGTGGATAGTTTTTTCTAGTATTTTAGAGAGAGGAGAGAGTATAGCTATGGGTCTGAAATTGGTTGTGTCTGTGTTTTTACCACCTTTATAGAGAGAGATGATGAATGCATGTCACCAGATGGTTGGGACATGGGATTCTTGTATGGATCTATTTATAAGAATAGATATGGGATAGGCTATAGTTTCAACAGATAGTCTGAGAAAGATTGGTGATAGGTTGTCTGGTGTGTTGCGACAAGGTTTTAGCTTTAGGAGTAGTATTTTTATTGTGTTTGTGGAGACTGGAATAAGGTTGAAAAGGGGAGAGGGAAGAGGGTGAGTGGGGGGTGAGGGTGGCAGTGTTAGGGGGTTGGGTTGGAGGGGGGTTGGGGAAGGAGGAGGATAGTTTAGCTATGCAATCTATAAAGAATGAGTTGAATTTTGTGGCAGTTTCAAGGCTGGTAAGGTTAGGATCAGGGTATGGGTTGGCTTTATTACCGGGGTTAAGAATGGAGGAGATGGAATTCCAACATTTCTTTGGGTTGGTTGAATGCATGGATTGTAGTTTGCAGTAGTAGGTTTTGCGATCTTTTGTTATTAATTTTTTAGCTAGGTAACGTAATTGTTTAAATTCTAGGAGGTAGTTGGGGGTTTTCTGTTTCTGGTACTGCTTCCAACTTTTGTCTCATTGATTCATAATATCTTTAGTTTCCTTGGATAGCTAGGGGCAGAAATTGGTTCTGATGTGTTTGGATCTGAAGGGGGCTAGTTTATTTCGTAAAGTAAGGAAGGTTTTGTTGAAATAAGATACAGCACTATCTAGTGGAAGGCTTTTTAGGGGAGACTTAAGGCATTCTGAGAAGAATTCAGGGTTGAAGGAGGCTAGGTTGTGGGTTTGGGTGAATTGGTGTTGTTTTTCTATATGATTCTATCTTATTATCGATAAAATATACATCCTTTACACAATACCGGAAAGTTTTGAATTGGAAATGCTTGCACAGAGCATTCATAACCCTAGATAGAATCAGTAAAATTAGTTCTTCCATAAAAGGAATATGTTGGAGATGTGAGCAAGTACACAATCCAGATTGGAACCACATTTTCTTTGATTGTGTTAAAATTAAGCCATTTTGGAATGTTAGTAATAACTTTCTACAAGCTTTATTTAATTAATCATTTTATTTAACTAAAGCACTTGTATTATTAAATGTGAATGAAGGTCCTCATTTGAATAGGTAAAACATGTATCTAGTATGGACTCTACTTGCAATTTCAAGGAAGTGTATAACAAGAAGATGGAATACAAACACAATACCAACTTTGGAAGACTTCTACAGCCTACTGAAGACCACAGTATTATTGGAAATTAAAATTAAAGAACTAAGAATTTATCCAAAGCCATTTATCAACAACCCTTGGGGTAAAAGTCTTATTGTTGATTGACACTGCATAATAATTAATCAGACACTCTGAAAATGGATTGGACATGCTTATAAAGTAACTGTATACATTATGATCTGTTATAGTGTCAGGCTAATGTAAATAGTGTACATAGTTATTTAAGATGTTATGTATAAATACTATGTATAAATACTAATGTATTTGAAAAGTAAAAAAAAATTGAAAAAAAAAATAGTACCAAGCGGTTGGTGGACAGTTTCAATCTGGATAGGTTGACCATAAACACAATTGCAAAAAGCTCTTTTTCAATCTGGGAATATTGCATCTTGGTCTGGGCAAGAGTTCTCGATGAATAGGCTACTGGTCTACCCTCTTGAAGAATGACTACACCTAGACCAAACCTAGAAGCATCACAGGAAAGAGTAACTGGTTTGCGAACATCATAGTAGCTGAGAGATGGTGGGATTATGTTTCAGGACATCAAGTACTCTTTGGTGCTGTTCTCACCATGAGGAAATTACTTGTCAGCTCTCTGAGCGGCTGAAAGCTGGCTTACATCTGGAATGAACTTGCCTAGATAGTTGATAATGCCAAGAAAATGTTGTAGGGCTTGAACATTGTCTGGAGTTGGGATCTCAAGAATTGCTGTTTGCTTGGAAGGATCTGGTCATAAACATGAACTGGTAAACAAGTGACCAACATAAGTAAATTCTCATAGTATAAATATGCACTTCTGAAGATTCAGCTTAAGTTTCACTTGGCGTGCTCTTTCTAGAACTTTCTTGAGGTTTCTGTCATGTTCCACTTCACCATTGGCTCCTACTAGAATATCATCTGCTATAAATAGCACAAGGATAGCCTAAAAATATTTGCTCCATTGCAGGCTGAAAGACTTCACTGGCAGAATTTATTCCAAATGGCACTCTCAGAAATCTGTGTCTTCCAAATGGTATACCGAATGTGGTTAACAATGAAGATTTTCAGTAAAGCAAAATTTGCCAAAATGAACTCTTTGCATCTAAGACAGAAAAAACTGTGGTATTTGGCATGAGGGCAGCAACCTTCTTGACTGTACACATTGGACAACAAGGCTTTTTAATGCTTTGTTCAGATCTCCTGGATTAATACAAATTCTGATATCATCCGAGCTTTTCTTATGAGCTACTACCATGGAGGATACCCATTCAGTAGGTTCTTCTACTGGACAAATTACTCCTAGCTGCACCATTTTGTCTAGCTCAGCTTTGACTCTGTTCTGCATAGCTACTGGAGCTCTCCATGCTGGTCTGAGAACTGTGATGACCTCTGGGTCTAACTTCATAGAGTACAGAACAGGCATTTTGCCTAGTCTGTGTGCAAAAATATCAGCATACTCAGAAAAAATAGTTTGGGCAAAATTTGAGCTATCATGCAGGCTTACATGGTGAAATTCTTTATTAAGTGAAAGCAGTCCCATTTTCAAACGGTCTCTGAGGCCTAATAATGACTGTACGTGTCTCTTGACTATGAAAAATTTAAAGTTATAGCTGTTCCTAGCAGATTAACATGAAAGCACTACTTAGCCTTTGGTTTGAATCTCTTCACCACCATAAGCAACAAGCTTCATACACTTTGTCAAATCAAGTTGTTCTGCAGCTTTTACCCTAGCAAATGTTTCTTCTGATATAACATTGCACTTTGAGCCAGTATCTACTTTGAGATTTATGTGACTCCAGTTAATCAAAACAGCAGAAATACTACATTTTTTGGCCACAAATCTACTGCACTGACTGTTTCCCCAAGCACAGACACACCATCAACATAAAGTGTAGGGTCACAGCTTTCTAATTGATCAACTTGCCTCTTGGAATGCCCTCTTTTAATAAAAGAATGTGCCTTATTTGAGTTATAAAACCTTTTGAAATGATTCCACTTATTGCAAGAATGACACTGCTGACCAAAAGCTAAGCACTTTTCTCTTTTGGGTTCATGATTACCACCACAATTACGACAGTTGACTATGAAGCCAGGTGGGGGCACATGTTTTGACTTTGCTGATGCACTCTTATGATTCATTGAGCATGTTCTGGAACTTGCTGGAAGGATTTGAGGTTTCCCAGGGACTATTACTGGACTGGCAGTAGCTGCCATGTACTTGGGCCTGTTTCTTTTAACTACATGCTACATACTACAAACATGAGCTTTGTCACTGTGTGTTCCGCAGCTATTCTCATTTGTAAGCATACCTGTGTGCCTTTCTGAAAGCTTGTATATCTGACAAATCTCAATGGCCTTATTCAACATTAAATAACTGTCTCAAAGAAAAATCTTTCTAACTGTGAAATTATTAATACTGCACACAAGCTTGTCCTTTTCAGCTTATCGCTCAAATCACCAAATCTGCACATATTAGCCTTATTTCTCAAGTCAGTTATATATGCTGCAAAAGTTTCACCAGGCTTTTGATCCCTTATATAAAATAAGTGCCTTTCCAGTATTTATTTGGGGATTAAACATTTCTCTAAATTTACATTTTAAGCACTCTAAGTCTTCCCTTGTTTCAGCTAGTACCACTATATGGCAGTCTTCCCCTCCCCTGCAAACACAGCAGGTGCATACACAAATGAATGCTGTCTTTCAATGGCCTCTGAAACAGCTAAGTTAAACAGAATAAATGCCTTTGTATGTATGACTTTACCAGAAAAAGCAGCCTGTATGAAAATATCATATTCCTGTTCAAATACTTTCCAATTTTCTGCAATATTGTTATCAAACACAAGCAGTGCGGGTCTATGAAATCCTTCTGCCATGCCCACAGTTTATAGCAAAACACAATGCAAAATGGCCCTTGTAATTATGTATGAACATTCACACATACCAGGTACTTGTAATAATAATCAAATGCACAATAAACACTTTGAATTACTGTTCTCTGTGAAAAATGCCTTGAAATAACTGTACTTTGTGAAATATTCTTTGAAATGATTGTACTTTGTGAAATAACTGCACTGTAATACTACACACACTTGCAAACACTTTGCACACTTTGGATATTTGAATTAGCTTTATTTAATAAGAAAAAGTAGCACACAATGAAAAAATACAGTAATTTCCCTTTTTGTACATTTTATGTGATTCAGATGTTGTTTCAAACATTTTCATAAATAATTTGAATATTTTTATCAATATGTCACAGATTCGGACATTTCATTTAATAAGAAATTTGTTTTGAGCATTCTGAGTGTTTTGTTTTATATTTGTTGCAAAATAAATCATTTAAGCAAGTTTTAGTACCTGGAATTCATTTCTGACCTGTTTTGTGTCATTTGAGCAGTAGGGATGATCAACTCTTATATATTCCTCCAACTCTAACCAGTAGCCTCATGGCTTTAACTCTGGATCCCATTCTGACACCATGTCATTCTTGTTATGTGCATTAAGAAGACGTTGAGGCTTGGGTGTTCATTTAAGTAGTTTATTGTGGGTCTATATCAGAACATCAAAGTTTTAAAACTTCGAATGTTCTAATATCAACCATTTTGAGCAAACACTAAACATACTGAAGCTGCAGAACACCAAATTCTTTCCTAGGGAAAGAATTCAGTTAGCTGGTTCTGTGGCTTCGCTATTTTCAGCGCTGTGGTGGAAATTTACGAGTCGGGTTCAGGTAAGTGTGTGATTGTGTAGTTGTTAGGATTAGGGTGTGGGTTAGGTGAGTTAGGGTTACGGTGCGAGTTAGGGTTAAGGCACGGGTTAGGTGAATTAGGGCTAGGGGGTGGGTTACGTGAGTTAAAGTTAGGGCATGGGTTAGGTGAGTGTGCGTTAGTGATGGACCTTAGGGTTAGGGTTTGGGTTAAGGTAAGTGGATAGATAGTGCATGTACAGTTTAGTGTAGGGTTAGTTGTAGAATTATAAGTGTATGTGTGTGGATTGATGTTTTGTAGGTGTGCTTGTGCTGTATGTATGTGTTTCGGAATAGCAAATTTTTTCCCAAGGAAAAAATTTGCTGTTCTGAATGTTCGATATTATGTGGTTTAGATATTTTAAGTTTGATGAAATAACGTTCGCTATTTTCATCTTTCGATAGCATGTTATGAATGCATTTATTGTATGCAAATACAACAGGATGGATGGCAGGAACATTAAACTTAAACTATCTACCTAATTGATTGACTACATGCTTGTATGCTCTCACTCTGGCTGCTCACTCAAAATTACACTCTTGCTTGCACGTGCTCAGTACTTATATGCACGTGCTGACTCGCTAGAAAGCTTCTTAAATGTATATATTTGTTTTAATATATTTTTTTTTCTTTTCAATTTCTCACAAATGTTGATAGAAACTAAACCTAAGTCTGCCTTTTATTTTTTACTAAGAACACCATCCAATAGGTGCTAATAGAAACTAAACAAATCCCTGCTTTCATTTATTCCATGGGGTCAGTCTTTCCGATGAGTGCTGAGTGAGGTTTACATCCCTGTGCTTACGCAGTTTCCACACTCGACTTATTAAAGAATGCCAACTAACAAGCATTGATAAAAATGAAACTAGAGCCTGCTTTCCTTTTACCGTGGGGTCAGTCTTTTTGGTGAGTGGTTGAGGGATTATTTACATCTCTGCACTTAACGCAGTTTCAACACTCGACTTGCTCAGAAAGCAAATCAATGGGCGTTAATTGACATAAAACAAGAGCCTGCTTTCTTTCTCTGATATATTGAGCCACAACAGGATACTGTGTTTTTGCACTAGATTCTCTAATGAACTTTAAACAGTGGCTAGTGTAAGAATGCCAACTGAAGGGTGTCGTATACCTGCCTGGTACTTTTGTGTTAATCTCTATATGGCTTCAGCACCATAAGAGCCTTATCTTTAGCGGTAAAACTTACCAGATATTGTGCTGATCTTAATTGCGATACCTGAAAGCTGTATTTAGGCTCATCTTGATTACATCCATATTTCCTGATATTTGAAAGATGTGTTCTTTGGCTGAACTTGATTAAATTGATACTTTTTTTATATAGTGCCTAGCCATTTTTAAACAGTTTATAGTTATATGCTACGTATTTTATATATGTATTATCTGCCTGAATTGCTGATGTTCATATATATAGCTCAGGATATATCTTTTAAATAGTGCCTAGACATTTTTATGCAGTTTATAGTTGTATACTATGTATTTTTACATGCTTTGTCTGCCTGACTTTGATGTTGTACAATTGCAATCTCTAATCCCCCTACTCAACATTTGAGCTGGGTTACTGCATTTGACTTGGGCTTGTATGATTTGATAGTAGTGACTTAGTGACTTAAAAAACTGCATCACTACTTGCCTACTCCTGCATCCTCCTATTACTATACCTTGCTGTTTTCTCCATTCTTCCTCTTACTCCAACTCTCCCTCAATATATACCCTTCTTCTAGATCTACCCCAACATCTTTCTACTTCCTACTTCATACTTACATAAACTCTTCTACTGACTATTGCTCACTTACCCCCTCTATCTCTTTCCTCTCTACCTGTTTCTCTTACCTTTAAACACCTAATCTTGTATGTTTTTCCTCTTTTTTCACAGCACACCACTCCTGAAGGTCTCTCCCAGCCTCTTGAATATAAGGACTTCCTCCTGCAAAACCTCTGTCATTTTCCTGGACATTCCTGCCTGCTAGCCTGGGCCACATAAGAAAAGAACTTCAGTGAGGAATCCCATAACTAATTTCCAGTGAATGTATGTAGCCTTACACTAGACTCTATTACCTAAGACTACTTATTTGTTAGCCTGCCCTTCCATGTGTGTGAATCAGCAGCCTACCACAGACCACTAAACCCCTCTCTCCCACCTATATGTTTTGATTTCTAGTCTCAGAACACTTCTAGTATAATCTATAAGAGACTTGCCCATTTATATATTTTTCTCTGCCTGCTATCCTTCCTTTCTCTTCTAGATGGCAGCACCCATCAGCCTAAAGCTTGTGTAATATTAAATCCCTTTATGTTCAACATTATCTCTACTTGCTTGTAAACTAACAACGTTTTCCCAAATCCCACTCCACACTCTGTAAAACCTGATCATAACCACCCCCTCCCTACATTAAACAAACTAAGGAACAAAGCTCCCCTATATTTTTGTATTTTCTCTTTTGTTCTCACACAACTGTAACACTATTTTTCCTTGCAGTCTTCCACTAAATAACCTACTTACCTCTACTTTGAACAGCAGTGGCTGATACTTTTTCAGCTGGCCTCTCTCACCCTGTGTTCGGACCCGATCCGCTCCCCAACCCTACCCCCAAATTCCACCCATCCCCAGTACTCCTACATTTATTCTCTTACTAAAATCCCTCCCTCGCCACCAACCAATCTACAAACACCTTTCCTCCACCCCTTCCTCCAACCTACCCAATTCTCACTACCACACCCCCCCCCACCTAAATCCCATTACCCTCCTCTCTGTCATTTCTGACTGACTCCAACTACCATGCTCTCTCTTCCTCCTAAAATCCTTATTTCTACATCTATCCTCATCCTTCTTCTACGACCTCTTTACCATGCCACCTCCTATACAGACTTCCATTTACACCCACCACCTCTTCCTCCCCACCCCCACTCACAGCCCACTTTCACAACATCTCTGCCTCTTTAGTTCCCTCCCACCCTATCCTTCTTTTAAAAATAAAACTTTTCCCAAGCACTACTAAATACCACAAACCTATTCTCTACCAGCCACGTCTAAGTACAAATCAAATAAACTTATTCCCCTTCTCACTTACCTTTGCCAAGCCGACAACATTCACCCCAATCCAGGAACAAACTTCTCTCCAACAAACCACCTGAGCACCAACAACAAATCCACCAGAAAATACCTCAAATTCCTCACCATCAACGCCCAAAGCTTAAAAAATAAATTAACCCTTTTTCATGCCTGGCTCAATCACAACTTACTTGACATTATAGCCATCTCTGAAACCTGGCTAAAACCTCACACAAAATGCACTGAATTCCTTCCCCCTGGATTTCAATCTCTCAGATCTGACTGCTTGAGTAGAAGAGGTGGTGGTGTAGCTTTAATCTACTCCAACCACTTGTCCATCACTCCATACCCTAATCCCATCCTTGCTTTCAATAATGCTGAACTTGTAACTGGCCTACTAAAAATAAACAACCATAAAAACATCTGCATCATTTCCCTCTATATTCCCCCTGGTGACAACACCAATACCCTGGAAGACATCCTTTCCTGGACCTCGTCTAATATTAGGCTAGAAACCTACATTTTGGGAGATGCAAATATTGACTGGAAAAAAATCATTAACCCTAATCCCACCATGTCAGTCAATTTATTTAACTTCACTCAACTTACTAATCCATTACTAGGCCTAACAAAACCAACCCCCCAGGATCTATACCAGACTGGATCCTACTACCTCATCCTAACAAAGTCATAAAATCTGGTGTCATTCCTGACCCAGTAGGATACCACCTCCCTGTATTCACCCATCGAGCTACACCCACTTCCCCACATTCCCACCAGTTCATTCATACTCGTAACCTCTCTAACTTTAACCCTACTACTTTCACTGACTTTCTTAAGCTAACTAACTGGAACCCCCTAAAAACTCTGCCACTAGACGCAGCCGTTGACTATTTCAATTCAAAATCCGTAACTGTCCTCAACTCCCTAGCTCCAATAAGAACAAAAAGAGTTAGAAAAAGACCGCCCCATGGCTCACCAAGGATACCAAAAGGATTATGCTGCAAACAGATAAAACCTGGAAAGCTTACATCCAATATAAACAGCCAGAAATCTTACTTAAATATAAACAACTGAGAAACCTAGCCAAAAAACAAGGCATTAGAGATAAAAAGTCTTACTACATCAAAATACAAGTAAATCATGCAAAAAACCCCAACCAATTCTGGAACTCTTTTAATTCCCTCCTTAGGCTAGGTACAAAAAACAACCCCTGTCCTGACACCAGCAAATCTGACCTTGAAATTGACTCACTATTCAGTACCTTCTTCACCTCTTCTATTGCTGAGCTAACCAAGACCTTTACCAACAATAACCCTCCACCACTCCCCACTCAATCTTCCCCTCCCCGCCACTTTCAAACTCAAACCTGTCTCCACCAACCTAATAAAGAAACTTTGCTCTAAACTAAAATATTGCTCCAATGCCCCCGACAGCATTCCTTCCTCCTTCTTAAAAATAGCCTCAGATGGTATTCCTCTGCCTATCAGCATCCTGATCAATAGATCACTACTTGAATCCTATGTACCCAAACTATGGCATACTGCATTTATTCTTCCATTCCACAAGGGTGGCACAAACTGTAACGTCTCCAATTTACGCCTCATAGCCATCCTCTCCACCAATCTCCAAACGTCTTGAAAAATGCATCTACCTGCAGCTCTTGCCATTCCTTACCAAACACCAGCTACTCTCTCCTACCCAACATGGCTTCCACCCAGGACACAGTACCAACTCCACCCTTCTCTCCTTCTTATATTTTGTCAATTTAGCTTGTGACTCTGGTAATATGGTATCCTCTGTTCTGCTGGACTTATCTAAAGCTTTCGATAACATTTCAATGTTGGGAGGGTGGCCTAAGGGTTAAGGTGTTTGCATTACAAACAGAAGGTGCAGGTTCAAGTCTCCCAAGGGATAATTGTCTAGGCTTAAAATGGCTCACAAGGACAGTTAGCCTAGTACTAACCTATGAACCATCTCCCATACAACCTACTAAATCATCTGTCTAAGCTCAACCTCTCCCAAAAAAACTCTTTCCTGGTTCTCTAGCTATCTTCCCGACAGGTCCCAAGCCATGAAATGGAGCCAGGCCACCTCCACTTTCCTTCTTATCCCCACTGGAGTACCCCAAGGTTCCATACTTGGCCTATTGCTATTCAATATCTTTATTAACGACTTCCACAAAGCCATACCTAATACCAAAATTGTGCAATATGCTGACGATTCCACTTTGATCTGCTGCGCCTCTAACCTAACAGATCTCCAATTTCTAACACAAACTGCCTTCTCTACCACCGAAAACTGGATGCTCCAAAATCACCTCTCACTAAATGCCAACAAAACTAAAATCCTTGTATTCTCTCCCTCAAACTCCTCCCCTATTGATAAAAACTCACTTCAAATTACCAGCCTTAACAATTCCATTATTGATGTCGTACCCTCCGCCAAACTTCTTGGTGTCACCATTGACAAACACTTAAAATTTAACACTCACATCCAGCTAAACATCAAGAAAACCCACATAAAACTTGGCCTACTTTACAGAAACAACCACTTACTCTCTCCTATCACCAGACTAACTCTCACCACAACCTATCTCCTTCCCTCTCTACTGTATGGCACTCCTCTGCTCACTAATTTATCTTCCACACTTACCTCCAAACTGGAAGTATGTTACAACAAAATCTCCAGATTCGCCACCAATGCCAAATCCTCCTCTCATCACTGCACCTCCCTTCATTCATTAAATTGGCTTGAACTTCCCACTCAACTTGACTTTCTCCAAATCACCACAGCCCACAAATTATTGTTCCAACCTACTAACTGCCCTGCACTATCCTATATTCTACAACCATATACCCCCCTCAGATCCCTTAGATCTACCCAGCAAAACCTGATCACCGTCCAAAAACCCAAGCACCCAGCTGGGCAGCTTCTGCTATCCTTTTCCCTAGCTAATAAATGGAGTGCTCTGCCCTCCACACTGAGGACCTGTGACAACCTTAATAACTTTAAAACTCAACTTCATTCCTCCCTCTATCTAAACAGGAAATTCAACTGTACTTTTCACCCCACACCTCTCAAGCTCTTCTCCCCCTTTACTCCTGGCTAACCTTTTTACCTTCCTAACCTCGCTCTCAAATGTAGATTGTATATGTAACTAAACAGTAAAATCTAGCCATGATGCTATATGCCTGTCTTTTTCTCCTGAACAAAACTGTAATTGTTTGTTTTCTTTTTTGAATGCTACCTGTTGTTTGTAATGTAAACTTTCTTTGTAATTAATCATGTAAGTAAATGTTGTATTGTGGAGCTTTTCTCCCCGGGCCTCTGCTGAAAATGGGCTCCCCGAGCCCAGTGGACCTCCCCGGTCATCAAACTGGAATAAATATAAATAAATAAATATCACACACTCTGATCTACAGACTGTTTGAAGTACAACAGGGGCACAAACCCATGATCCTTTGGGATCAAAGGATGCCTACCTCTTAGCTGACTGCTTTTTAAGTCAATAGATTTCCTGCCCATTGAATTTGGTCAGCAGGAAAGCTGATCCACTTTTTTGCAAGATCAGCATAATATTGAGGTTTGAGGAATATGTCCTTTCCCTGGTGATGTACTACATTGGAGTCGGTATATATAATTAACAGGGCATATGGGAGGGAGGAGCCTGCAAAAAAAAATGTTTTATGTTGCATGCTTTCAGGTTTATTTTTCAGTCTTCAGCTGATGTTCTGAGTGGTGATTTTTTGATATTTACAATAGATTTATTAGTTATACACACACACACACACACATACACACACACACATACACACGTTATTTATATATATATATATATATATATATATATATATATATATATGTCTGTGTGTGTGTGTGTGTGTGTGTGTGTGTGTGTGTGTGTGTGTGTGTGTGAGTGTGGATGTGTATGTACTTATGAGCAGGAAGATATTTGTATAGATGAAGTAGCCTCCATGTTCCTTCATCCCATGTAAATTCAACGTTTTCCCACTTCTGAGTCTGCTGCCGTTCACATGATGCATATTACTGTTATATGCAATAGCTTCCATTCAATGAACAGTGTTTCCTGGCATGTGATTTCTCTGACCCTAAGTGCTCTCATTTTGCAGTCCTTTAATGTTTTATTACACTTATCCAATGTGAAATGAGACTGCAGTTTTCTGATTACATTTTTGCTAGGTGATTCACTCTTCTACACACTTGTATAACCATTGAGTAAGTGTATATATATATATATATATATATATATATATATATATATATATATATATATATATATAGTAAGGAGGGTGTGGGGTGGAGTTAGTATGTATAGTAAGGCCGGTGTGGGATAGAGTTAGTATATATAGTAAGGAGGGTGAGGGGTGGAGTTAGTATATATAGTAAGGAGGGTGAGGGGTTGAATCAAACTTGCCCCCTGCAAAATATGCTTTTTTTGGTGTCACCCATAGGTTTGCTGGGTGTGTTGACTGATGAATTTTATTAATCTGTTTGTTTTTGTTTGGCATTGCAGTAATATACTGTTAGGGACCACATTATACCTTTTGAATTGTCACATAAATATTTGACTTGTACATGCTATTGTCAGCATGTTTGCATATAAAATTAATACAGTTCTGTAACAAGTGGTACAATTTCCCAAAAAAGAAATAGTCATCTATCATCTGTAAATGTTTGCCACTCCTGTAGCTGTCATAGAGAATACCTTATGTAAAAATGAAACTGCCAGTAATTAAGTGGACTGTTACTTGTGACCTTCCTTGTTCATAGATTCATAGGTAGGTACTAGGCTATCGGCCCAAGGGCCTACGTAAGCCTAGCCAGCAAGGTACCATAGCTTATGCCACCCAAGAAAGTTATTTTCCTGTGCCACTGTCCAGCAGAGACACAGAAGTGATCCCCAGGGTGTATTTCCTATTTCCCATCCACTCATCAAGATTTTTCTTGAAGAGTGCTAATGAAGAACTTTGCTTGACATAGATGGGTAGCTTGTTCCAGAGTATAGGAAGTCTCTGGGACAGGAATCTATCCCTCCAGCGTGTCCTGTTTATTGTGGTGACAAGGTTTAGGTCCCTAGAGCATGTAGCTTGGAGGGATTGGGATTTCTTTAGTTGTAGCATGTCCAACAGCTCTGGGTTTGACATAGCTTTATATGTTAGACAGAGATCACCTCAGAGTAGGCAATATGCTATGGAGTAAAGCTGGAGTTTTTTGACGAGGTCAGTGTAGGGCATTTGTTTGAGGCCAGTAATCCTCTTTGTGAGGTACTTCTGTGGCCTTTCCAGCTGCTGCAGATGTCTTGTGAGGTACATTCCAAAAGGGGCATTGTACTCTATAATGGGTCCAATGAGTGATAAGTAGGAGGGAACAATGACCTCTTTTTTCCTGGATGAGAACCCTTTTATGATGAGGTGTGCCACGTAGAAGGACTTCCTGACTACTGTGGTGATGTGACTATCAAAGGAGAGACTACTGTCCATCTGGGTCCCAAGGTCTCTTATCACACATTCAGTGTTAAGTAGATTGCTGCCTATGTGGTAGTTCATGGGTACATAGTTTTTACCAAAGGGGACACTGCACTTTTTGGCATTGAGCTTCAGGCCATGGCTCTGACACCAGGCATCTGTCTCAGTGAGGCCCTTCTGTAGGATGTCCACATCATTTGGGGACATGACTATGGCTCCTAGTTTGCAGTCATCTGTGAACTTCGTCAGCCAGAGGCCTTCTGTGTTAGCCTGTACTTCAGAGAAGTAGATACCAAACAAGAGTGGTCCCAAGACGGAACCCTGTGGGACTCCACGTGTCACTGCCTTGAGGTCAGATTTGGAGTCTGCAACTTTTACAGTGTGGGTTCTGTCAGTGAGCCAGTTGGCAACCCATCTTGTGACATAGGGATTCATACCTAGTTTAGTGAGTTTAGTGATAATTCCAGAATGGGAGATGGTGTCAAAAGCCTTGGCGAAGTCAAGATAGGCTGTGTGGACCACCTTACCCTCATCCACGGCTTTGGTGTCTGCCTCAAAGAAGTAGATCAGGTTCAGGAGGCATGATCTGCCTTTCACAAACCCGAACTGGGTGGGATCCAGAGTTTGGAGGTTACCAATGTATTTGGTTATGAGTTCCATGATGATACGTGAAATATCTTTTTGCATTGAAGGACTCTGAAGCTGAGGGATGTTTTATAGTGTTAACAGATGCACAAAAAATTAGAAGGTTGATGCTCCAGAAATTAGTTACGTTTCAGTCATCTAACTGCTAAGGTAAATTAAAGTGGAAAATGAATGTAGATGTGCAGGTTATATTAAGATGGCTTTTTCTTATAGAACTTTTATTTCAAAGTCATGCACATTTAACTGCTGTATATGAAGCTTCTGTTAAGTTTATACCAATGTATTATTCCTGTGCATAATTAATACACTGCATGCTAAAATTAATTATTTCCTACTTTCTTCTTGAACCAAAACAAATCAAAATAATTTGCTGCTTTCTCCCTGAAC